>NC_091181.1:6648218-6708218 GCF_040958095.1 Procambarus clarkii | reverse complement strand
GTGAAGGTGGTGGTGAAGGTGGTTGTGAAGATGGTGGTGAAGGTGGTGGTGAAGATGGTGGTGAAGGTGGTGGTGAAGGTGGTGGTGAAGGTGGTGGTGAAGATGGTGGTGAAGGTGGTGGTGAAGATGGTGGTGAAGGTGGTGGTGAAGGTGGTGGTGAAGGTGGTGGTGAAGGTGGTGGTGAAGATGGTGGTGAAGGTGGTGGTGAAGGTGGTGGTGAAGGTGGTGGTGAAGATGGTGGTGAAGGTGGTGGTGAAGATGGTGGTGAAGGTGGTGGTGAAGGTGGTGGTGAAGGTGGTGGTGAAGGTGGTGGTGAAGATGGTGGTGAAGGTGGTGGTGAAGATGGTGGTGAAGGTGGTGGTGAAGATGGTGGAGAAGGTGGTGGTGATGACGGTGGTGAAGGTGGTGGTGAAGATGGTGGTGAAGGTGGTGGTGAAGATGGTGGTGAAGGTGGTGGTGAAGATGGTGGTGAAGATGGTGGTGAAGGTGGTGGTGAAGATGGTGGTGAAGGTGGTGGTGAAAGTGGTGGTGAAGATGGTGGTGAAGGTGGTGGTGAAGGTGGTGGTGAAGGTGGTGGTGAAGGTGATGGTGAAGGTGGTGGTGAAGGTGGTGGTGAAGATGGTGGTGAAGATGGTGGTGAAGATGGTGGTGAAGATGGTGGTGAAGATGGTGGTGAAGGTGGTGGTGAAGATGGTGGTGAAGGTGGTGGTGAAGGTGGTGGTGAAGATGGTGGTGAAGGTGGTGGTGAAGGTGGTGGTGAAGGTGGTGGTGAAGGTGGTGGTGAAGGTGGTGGTGAAGGTGGTGGTAAAGGTGGTGGTGAAGGTGGTGGTGAAGATGGTTGTGAAGGTGGTGGTGAAGGTTGTGAAGGTGGTGGTGAAGGTGGTGGTGAAGGTGGTGGTGAAGATGGTGGCGAAGGTGGTGGTGAAGGTGGTGGTGAAGGTGGTGGTGAAGATGGTGGTGAAGGTGGTGGTGAAGATGGTGGTGAAGGTGGTGGTGAAGATGGTGGTGAAGGTGGTGGTGAAGATGGTGGTGAAGGTGGTGGTGAAGATGGTGGTGAAGGTGGTGGTGATGACGGTGGTGAAGGTGGTGGTGAAGATGGTGGTGAAGGTGGTGGTGAAGATGGTGGTGAAGGTGGTGGTGAAGATGGTGGTGAAGATGGTGGTGAAGATGGTGGTGAAGGTGGTGGTGAAGGTGGTGGTGAAGGTGGTGGTGAAAGTGGTGGTGAAGATGGTGGTGAAGGTGGTGGTGAAGGTGGTGGTGAAGGTGGTGGTGAAGGTGATGGTGAAGGTGGTGGTGAAGGTGGTGGTGAAGATGGTGGTGAAGATAGTGGTGAAGATGGTGGTGAAGATGGTGGTGAAGGTGGTGGTGAAGATGGTGGTGAAGGTGGTGGTGAAGGTGGTGGTGAAGATGGTGGTGAAGGTGGTGGTGAAGGTGGTGGTGAAGGTGGTGGTGAAGGTGGTGGTGATGGTGGTGGTGAAGGTGGTGGTGAAGATGGTGGTGAAGGTGGTGGTGAAGGTGGTGGTGAAGGTGGTGGTGAAGATGGTGGTGAAGGTGGTGGTGAAGGTGGTGGTGAAGGTGGTTGTGAAGATGGTGGTGAAGGTGGTGGTGAAGATGGTGGTGAAGGTGGTGGTGATGACGGTGGTGAAGGTGGTGGTGATGACGGTGATGAAGGTGGTGGTGAAGATGGTGGTGAAGATGGTAGTGAAGATGGTGGTGAAGGTGGTGGTGATGACGGTGGTGAAGGTGGTGGTGAAGATGGTGGTGAAGATGGTGGTGAAGATGGTGGTGAAGGTGGTGGTGAAGATGGTGGTGAAGGTGATGGTGAAGATGGTGGTGAAGGTGGTGGTGAAGATGGTGGTGAAGGTGGTGGTGAAGATGGTGGTGAAGGTGGTGGTGATGACGGTGGTGAAGGTGGTGGTGAAGATGGTGGTGAAGGTGGTGGTGAAGATGGTGGTGAAGGTGGTGGTGAAGATGGTGGTGAAGGTGGTGGTGAAGATGGTGGTGAAGGTGATGGTGATGACGGTGGTGATGACGGTGGTGAAGGTGGTGGTGAAGATGGTGGTGAAGGTGGTGGTGAAGATGGTGGTGAAGATGGTGGTGAAGATGGTGGTGAAGGTGGTGGTGAAGGTGGTGGTGAAGGTGGTGGTGAAAGTGGTGGTGAAGATGGTGGTGAAGGTGGTGGTGAAGGTGGTGGTGAAGGTGGTGGTGAAGGTGATGGTGAAGGTGGTGGTGAAGGTGGTGGTGAAGATGGTGGTGAAGATAGTGGTGAAGATGGTGGTGAAGATGGTGGTGAAGGTGGTGGTGAAGATGGTGGTGAAGGTGGTGGTGAAGGTGGTGGTGAAGATGGTGGTGAAGGTGGTGGTGAAGGTGGTGGTGAAGGTGGTGGTGAAGGTGGTGGTGATGGTGGTGGTGAAGGTGGTGGTGAAGATGGTGGTGAAGGTGGTGGTGAAGGTGGTGGTGAAGGTGGTTGTGAAGATGGTGGTGAAGGTGGTGGTGAAGGTGGTGGTGAAGGTGGTTGTGAAGATGGTGGTGAAGGTGGTGGTGAAGATGGTGGTGAAGGTGGTGGTGAAGGTGGTGGTGAAGGTGGTGGTGAAGATGGTGGTGAAGGTGGTGGTGAAGATGGTGGTGAAGGTGGTGGTGAAGGTGGTGGTGAAGGTGGTGGTGAAGGTGGTGGTGAAGATGGTGGTGAAGGTGGTGGTGAAGGTGGTGGTGAAGGTGGTGGTGAAGATGGTGGTGAAGGTGGTGGTGAAGATGGTGGTGAAGGTGGTGGTGAAGGTGGTGGTGAAGGTGGTGGTGAAGGTGGTGGTGAAGATGGTGGTGAAGGTGGTGGTGAAGATGGTGGTGAAGGTGGTGGTGAAGATGGTGGAGAAGGTGGTGGTGATGACGGTGGTGAAGGTGGTGGTGAAGATGGTGGTGAAGGTGGTGGTGAAGATGGTGGTGAAGGTGGTGGTGAAGATGGTGGTGAAGATGGTGGTGAAGGTGGTGGTGAAGATGGTGGTGAAGGTGGTGGTGAAAGTGGTGGTGAAGATGGTGGTGAAGGTGGTGGTGAAGGTGGTGGTGAAGGTGGTGGTGAAGGTGATGGTGAAGGTGGTGGTGAAGGTGGTGGTGAAGATGGTGGTGAAGATGGTGGTGAAGATGGTGGTGAAGATGGTGGTGAAGATGGTGGTGAAGGTGGTGGTGAAGATGGTGGTGAAGGTGGTGGTGAAGGTGGTGGTGAAGATGGTGGTGAAGGTGGTGGTGAAGGTGGTGGTGAAGGTGGTGGTGAAGGTGGTGGTGAAGGTGGTGGTGAAGGTGGTGGTAAAGGTGGTGGTGAAGGTGGTGGTGAAGATGGTTGTGAAGGTGGTGGTGAAGGTTGTGAAGGTGGTGGTGAAGGTGGTGGTGAAGGTGGTGGTGAAGATGGTGGTGAAGGTGGTGGTGAAGGTGGTGGTGAAGGTGGTGGTGAAGATGGTGGTGAAGGTGGTGGTGAAGATGGTGGTGAAGGTGGTGGTGAAGATGGTGGTGAAGGTGGTGGTGAAGATGGTGGTGAAGGTGGTGGTGAAGATGGTGGTGAAGGTGGTGGTGATGACGGTGGTGAAGGTGGTGGTGAAGATGGTGGTGAAGGTGGTGGTGAAGATGGTGGTGAAGGTGGTGGTGAAGATGGTGGTGAAGGTGGTGGTGAAGATGGTGGTGAAGGTGGTGGTGATGACGGTGGTGATGACGGTGGTGAAGGTGGTGGTGAAGATGGTGGTGAAGGTGGTGGTGAAGATGGTGGTGAAGATGGTGGTGAAGATGGTGGTGAAGGTGGTGGTGAAGGTGGTGGTGAAAGTGGTGGTGAAGATGGTGGTGAAGGTGGTGGTGAAGGTGGTGGTGAAGGTGGTGGTGAAGGTGATGGTGAAGGTGGTGGTGAAGGTGGTGGTGAAGATGGTGGTGAAGATAGTGGTGAAGATGGTGGTGAAGATGGTGGTGAAGGTGGTGGTGAAGATGGTGGTGAAGGTGGTGGTGAAGGTGGTGGTGAAGATGGTGGTGAAGGTGGTGGTGAAGGTGGTGGTGAAGGTGGTGGTGAAGGTGGTGGTGATGGTGGTGGTGAAGGTGGTGGTGAAGATGGTGGTGAAGGTGGTGGTGAAGGTGGTGGTGAAGGTGGTGGTGAAGATGGTGGTGAAGGTGGTGGTGAAGGTGGTGGTGAAGGTGGTTGTGAAGATGGTGGTGAAGGTGGTGGTGAAGATGGTGGTGAAGGTGGTGGTGAAGGTGGTGGTGAAGGTGGTGGTGAAGATAGTGGTGAAGGTGGTGGTGAAGATGGTGGTGAAGGTGGTGGTGAAGGTGGTGGTGAAGGTGGTGGTGAAGGTGGTGGTGAAGATGGTGGTGAAGGTGGTGGTGAAGGTGGTGGTGAAGGTGGTGGTGAAGATGGTGGTGAAGGTGGTGGTGAAGATGGTGGTGAAGGTGGTGGTGAAGGTGGTGGTGAAGGTGGTGGTGAAGGTGGTGGTGAAGATGGTGGTGAAGGTGGTGGTGAAGATGGTGGTGAAGGTGGTGGAGAAGATGGTGGAGAAGGTGGTGGTGATGACGGTGGTGAAGGTGGTGGTGAAGATGGTGGTGAAGGTGGTGGTGAAGATGGTGGTGAAGGTGGTGGTGAAGATGGTGGTGAAGATGGTGGTGAAGGTGGTGGTGAAGATGGTGGTGAAGGTGGTGGTGAAAGTGGTGGTGAAGATGGTGGTGAAGGTGGTGGTGAAGGTGGTGGTGAAGGTGGTGGTGAAGGTAATGGTGAAGGTGGTGGTGAAGGTGGTGGTGAAGATGGTGGTGAAGATGGTGGTGAAGATGGTGGTGAAGATGGTGGTGAAGATGGTGGTGAAGGTGGTGGTGAAGATGGTGGTGAAGGTGGTGGTGAAGGTGGTGGTGAAGATGGTGGTGAAGGTGGTGGTGAAGGTGGTGGTGAAGGTGGTGGTGAAGGTGGTGGTGAAGGTGGTGGTGAAGGTGGTGGTAAAGGTGGTGGTGAAGGTGGTGGTGAAGATGGTTGTGAAGGTAGTGGTGAAGGTTGTGAAGGTGGTGGTGAAGGTGGTGGTGAAGGTGGTGGTGAAGATGGTGGTGAAGGTGGTGGTGAAGGTGGTGGTGAAGGTGGTGGTGAAGATGGTGGTGAAGGTGGTGGTGAAGATGGTGGTGAAGGTGGTGGTGAAGATGGTGGTGAAGGTGGTGGTGAAGGTGGTGGTGAAGATGGTGGTGAAGGTGGTGGTGAAGATGGTGGTGAAGGTGGTGGTGAAGGTGGTGGTGAAGGTGGTGGTGAAGATGGTGGTGAAGGTGGTGGTGAAGGTGGTGGTGAAGATGGTGGTGAAGGTGGTGGTAAAGGTGGTGGTGAAGGTGGTGGTGAAGATGTTGGTGAAGGTGGTGGTGAAGGTGGTGGTGAAGGTGGTGGTGAAGATGGTGGTGAAGGTGGTGGTGAAGATGGTGGTGAAGATGGTGGTGAAGATGGTGGGGAGATGGGAATGGTAGGGAGGACGATGGGACGGTGAAGTGGGGAATAGTTGCTAGGCCGAGGAGACGGGTGAGGGGGAGGGTGGGAATGATAGGGAGGACTAGGAAGGTTGCTGTGGCTCAGCAACGCACATGCGTTCTTGAGCCACAGTAACGTGTGGCCGGGTACTTCTAGTATCATCATAAATTGTGATATGGAGCAGCAGTATTTACAATAAACTTCACCATTTATTGACTGAATGAGCGATTTATTTGATTGTTTTTTAGGGTTTTCAGGTGTGAATGCAACCCGTTCTCGCTAATTTAATAAGTCAATATTGACTTATTAAATATGTGTATAGGTGACATACTTAACATAATAGTTTCCCTTGAAAAGCTTCATAAAAAACACCGACCTTACCTAACCTACTTAGTATTTTAAGATAAGCATCTTATTGCTTCGTAATTACAATTATTACCTAACCTATACCTATAATAGGTTAAGTAACAATTGTAATTACGAAGCTATAAGATGCTTATTTTAACATACTAAGTAGGTTAGGTAAGGTCGGTGTTTTCTATGAAGCTTTTCAAGGGAAACTATTATGTTTAGTATGTCACCTATGCACGTAATTAATAAGTCAATACTGACTTATTAAATTTGCGAGAACGGGTTGGTGAATGATAAAATGTATCGAAGGATATAACAGCAAATAACACCAATGACGGAAGCTGGACATGCCTGCTCCAACTCTGATGTGTTGGACAGTGTGGTAAACAATGTAGATCCACGTGCATGTGTGTTTAGACAACCCGTCCTCAGACTAAATCCATTCCATCCAGCGGTCCATCCCAAAGATGCATTCATCAATTTTAACATGCTGTTCATTCCAAACTGAAACTTTCTCAAATATAAATAAACATTGCTATATATATCAGCACACTGTGCATATTTACGCATTGGTTAGGTTAGGTTAGCTGTTTATGTTCTGTTTTCGATTATTTGTATTTGTAGTACATAGGTGAAGCATTTACAGCGTTGTGGTTTTAACTAAAGTCATCAGCGAAGCACTTGTTCAAGAAGTGTTCGGACGTCAACAGTTGTGAGTCGTGTGTAACAGCTCGTCCGCTAAAAGCCGAATGTCCATTCCATGCACCCACCAAACCTCCTGTTTATGAATGAAAAACTGTTTACTCACGACTCATAACTGATGACGTACGAACACTTCCTGAACAAGTGCTTGTCTGACGACTTTTGTTCGAACCACAACACTGTCAATAATCAGCCCGTCCTCCAAACAGAGATCCAAAAGTGATTCCATGCACCCGCCAAACCACCTGTTTATGAATGAAAAGCGGTTTACACACGACTCACAACTGCTGACGTTCGAACATATCCGGAACAAGTGCTTCACTGACGAATTTTGTACGAACCACAACGCTATAAATGCTTCACCCACGTATTATAAATATAAATAATTGCCAACAGAACCTAAACACCTAATCTAACCTATGACTATATATACACAATATGCAAATATATTATAATATTAATTTATACTTGCGAAAATTCCCGTTTTGAATGAACAGCATGTTAAAATTTATGAATGCGTCTGTGGGGTTGACCGCTGAATGTAATGGACTTGAGTCGAGGACGGGTTGCAGGAGTCAGTGTAACAACTCCTGTGACTCTGTGCCATTGTTTACAACTCGAGTGACTCAGTGTGGCATGATTCATTATCGAGCAAGTGATTGCCAGGGAAAAAGTGACGTATCATTGGTGGAAGGACTTTGGTTAAGATCTACACTAGAGCTGTGTGATGCACTAAACATTGTGATCACGTGTGGGTTTACAATATCGGGGGTTGATATGTATGATACCCCTGCCTGGAGACAGTGAGTGACCATATGTGATTCTATCAGTGCATTTGTACCCAGGACGTACTTACCTAGTTGTACTCACCTAGTTGTGCTTGCGGGAGTTGAGCTTTGTCTCTTTGGTCCCGCCTCTCAACCTTCAATCAACAGGTGTACAGAGTCCTGAGCCTACTGGGCTCTATCATATCTATATTTGAAACTGTGTATGGAGTAAGACTCCACCACATCACTTCCTAATGCATTCCATTTATTATGGAATTCCACGTGCTTCTCCGTACGTGCGTGTGCCAGCTTGAGGTCGGTAGAGCTGAAAAGGTCTTGGCTGTGTGATAGACTGTGCTCCCTCACTCTGCATCGTATGAGTTTCTTTGCTGTGAAGAATTTGGGGTAACACCAGTGTGCTAATTCGTCGTGAGTGTCAACTCGATGTTGGTAGCTCTTCAACTTGTCTGTGTTCTCACAGACCACAGACCACTGACATGTGGTATAGGTTCTCATCTATACCTTCGCAGTGGATGAAATACGTTATGGACTTAAGTCATGAACGACGTACAAGACTCAATAACATCTACATCACCACCTGATAAGCCTTGGGCAGCATTTGCCTGAGGCAAACCGTCGGGCTGTATATCTGTGTGTTCAAGGAGAAGTTGTGGGAGGGGGTGGAAATTTGCCCCGCTCCTGTGCCAGGTAAATTTCGGTCTCACCATAACCCGTGCTACTTGGAACTTGTTCCCAGTAGCTGAATCTATAACAACAGGAGTTGGGGGGGGGGGTGCTCTCACCCAACACCTGCTTCATGCAACACACTCCCTCACCGCCCCAGTGCCACACTCCCTCACCGCCCCAGTGCCACACTCCCTCACCGCCCCAGTGCCACACTCCCTCACCGCCCCAGTGCAACACTCCCTCACCGCCCCAGTGCCACACTCCCTCACCGCCCCAGTGCCACACTCCCTCACCGCCCCAGTGCCACACTCCCTCACCGCCCCAGTGCCACACTCTCTCACCGCCCCAGTGCAACACTCCCTCACCGCCCCAGTGCCACACTCCCTCACCGCCCCAGTGCCACACTCCCTCACCGCCCCAGTGCCACACTCCCTCACCGCCCCAGTGCCACACTCCCTCACCGCCCCAGTGCAACACTCCCTCACCGCCCCAGTGCCACACTCCCTCACCGCCCCAGTGCCACACTCTCTCACCGCCCCAGTGCAACACTCCCTCACCGCCCCAGTGCCACACTCCCTCACCGCCCCAGTGCCACACTCCCTCACCGCCCCAGTGCCACACTCCCTCACCGCCCCAGTGCCACACTCCCTCACCGCCCCAGTGCAACACTCCCTCACCGCCCCAGTGCCACACTCCCTCACCGCCCCAGTGCCACACTCCCTCACCGCCCCAGTGCCACACTCCCTCACCGCCCCAGTGCCACACTCTCTCACCGCCCCAGTGCCGCACTCCCTCACCTCCCCAGTGCAACACTCCCTCACCGCCCCAGTGCAACACTCCCTCACCGCCCCAGTGCCACACTCCCTCACCGCCCCAGTGCCACACTCCCTCACCGCCCCAGTGCCACACTCCCTCACCGCCCCAGTGCCACACTCTCTCACCGCCCCAGTGCCGCACTCCCTCACCTCCCCAGTGCAACACTCCCTCACCGCCCCAGTGCAACACTCCCTCACCTCCCCAGTGCCACACTCCCTCACCGCCCCAGTGCCACACTCCCTCACCGCCCCAGTGCAACACTCCCTCACCTCCCCAGTGCCACACTCCCTGACCGCCCCAGTGCAACACTCCCTCACCGCCCCAGTGCCACACTCCCTCACCGCCCCAGTGCAACACTCTCTCACCGCCCCAGTGCCACACTCTCTCACCGCCCCAGTGCCACACTCCCTGACCGCCCCAGTGCAACACTCCCTCACCGCCCCAGTGCCACACTCCCTCACCGCCCCAGTGCAACACTCTCTCACCGCCCCAGTGCCACACTCTCTCACCGCCCCAGTGCAACACTCCCTCACCGCCCCAGTGCAACACTCCCTCACCGCCCCAGTGCAACACTCCCTCACCGCCCCAGTGCAACACTCCCTCACCGCCCCAGTGCAACACTCTCTCACCGCCCCAGTGCCACACTCTCTTACCGCCCCAGTGCAACACTCCCTCACCGCCCCAGTGCAACACTCCCTCACCTCCCCAGTGCAACACTCCCTCACCGCCCCAGTGCAACACTCCCTCACCACCCCAGTGCCACACTCCCTCACCGCCCTAGTGCAACACTCCCTTACCTCCCCAGTGCCACACTCCCTGACCGCCCCAGTGCCGCACTTCTTCAACGGTTTCAAGTTCATGTTGACTAAGACCTTCTGTTCGATGGTACCCATGTAGAAGTTTGCAAACAGGACACCTAGGGGAGAACCCATGGCGACCCCTTCTACTTGCTTATACATGTGCCCATCCGGGCTCAAGAAGGGTGCCTCTAGGGTACACGCCGGATCACGATACACTGTGTCTGCTATCATCCTGATTGTTTCATCCACAGGTATGTTGGTAAACAATGATTCTACGTCCAACGAGGCTCTCAACATGTATAAGTATGTATAAGCAAGTAGATGGGGTCGCCATGGGTTCTCCCCTAGGTGTCCTGTTTGCTAGGTGTCCATTGCCCGATCCCTCTGTGAAGATGTGGGTGGCTCCTGCTACTACAAAAGTTCTAAATTACTTTTCTGTGATGCGCCTTAGGATTGTTGGATCATAGGCAGCATTTTCCGTCGGAATACCTTCTATTACTATTTTGATGGTACGCTCCTCTAATGGTGGGGAACAAATGTAGTTTGAGTGTGGATGATCGCCTCCTCTATCAAGTATAATGCTTTTTAATTGTAGTTTGTTACGGACTTGTTTGTTACGGACCTAAGGATTGCCGTCCTGGCCGCAGTTCTCTCTCTCATGTAAGCGACCTCAGCATTAAAATTGATGTGTGTCCAGGATTATTCCTAGATACTGATAAGTGTCCACCAGTTCAATTTGCTAGCCATGCACTTTGAGTTAGTTGTTGGGCTTTACTATTTTTATGGGCATGACTTTTGTCTTAGAGGTGCGGAGTTCGATACCAATCTGCTTTTCCTCTTCACTGATGCAATCTAAGCATCCCTTCATAAGCATGAAGAGATGCAGCAAGGCAAGCTAAGTACAGTTAAAAAACAAAATAAAAAAGCAATGAAAAAATAAACAAATAAACTATACGCACAAAATGAACGGTATGGTAAACAACACAGCTCAATTCCAATGCAATGCTACACAAAAAAAATTAAATCAAAATGAAAATAAATCGAAGTCTATGAAAATTCAATATATTAATGCAATCGGAAACATTGAAATGTAATCGTAACATATTTAGTATAGTGTGTGTTGCTCTTACGTGCAACAGATGGTTTTTTTTTTCCAAAAAAATATGGTTTTACCTGTCACAGGTGTGGTATCTATACTTATACTCACAAAATGAACGGAACAGTAAGTAAAACAGCTCAATTCCAATGCAATGTCACACAAAATAATTAAATCAAAATGAAAATAAATCGAAATGTATGAAATTTAAATTTATCAATGCAATCGGAAATCATTGAAAAATAATTGTAACATATTTAGCATAGCATGTGTTACTCCTACGTGCAACAGAAGGAGCTGTTTAAAAAAAAAAAAATGTTCTTACCTTTCACTGCTGTGGCATCTATTTAGTAGATATATAAAAACATGTGTATATTTGAATTGAACGTTGTATCAAAATTTAAAAGCAATCGGTAAAGAGGTTTCCAAGATTTCCCTCACATGAAAAACACATGATAACATAGTTTTTCAGAAAAGCATGTTTTTTCTCGTCACAGACATGACATCTATATAGTATGTATATAAAATCCCACTCGAATGTGAACGGAATGTTGTGTGTAAATTTCAAAGCAATCGGTGAAGAACTATCGGAGATTAGCGATTTTGAACAAATGAACAATTACATTTTTATATATATAGATTGTTGTGTATGTTTTTATGTATTAAATGTTGGTTAACATTTGGTCTTTGTTCTTGTCCTGGAGAGGTTTCCCGGAACGTGAGAGAGAGAGAGAGAGGGTAGGGTGTGTGTACTCAAGACAACGAGGTCAGTTTTGGAGCCTTACCCCTAAATAAAAGTAATGCTGATCCCCTCACCAGGATCAAGGAGTGTACAGAGTGAACTTCCAGGTAATTGCAAGCACTCTAGTGTCCATTGCTGGTCGAATGACAGTAGCGTAAGTGTAGTTGCCGAGTTCGGCTGTATTTCTATCAGGGAGTGGTTGGGGTCTCTGTTCGCCTGCATGCAAGTAACAGTCTGGCGCAACAACCAGCTCTTTATGGTAGAAATCCCCAGCATCTCCATCGACAGAATTGGGGGCCTGTCTGGGAGTGAATTGTCGCACCCATAGTTTGAGTCCAGGAGAGTAGACTGATACACCTTAGCAGCAATAGGTAGCCCATGTGACCACAGAAAGAATATCTCTTTCTCTTTTGGAAAAACCCACAGGACAAGATGGAGAAGGTGCAAACATTTGTTGAGTCAGGCAATCCTGAAGATTTGGAAGGTTGCACCAAGCACCAAAGAGCAGTTAAGGCAGATTGTAGAGAAATGTGGCATTAAGGTGATGTCATCTACAGTGGCAGGAATGAAGTATCAGATCCTTAGACAGTTGAGAGCTAGGAGTGAAGCGGTAGAGTAGGGAGCTCAGAAAGGAGCTGAAGATGAAAAGGATGATGATTGATAGGATGAACTGAGATCCCAAGGATCAAATAGGAGTAGTAGGAGTGACTTCAGTAGCAGGAGTAGCCAGAAAAGGAGCTTGGAAAGGATTCAGCTAGAAATCCAGACGCAACCTGAGGACAAAGGGAGGCAGTTCCAACTAGAGATGTTGAGACTAGAACTGCAGATGAAAAATGAAGCAGAAAAAGATAAAAGTAAACTTGAGGTAGAGAAGGAAAAGAGAAAACTAAACTAGAGGTAGAAAAAGAGAAAATCAAAGTGGAGCAAGAAAAAGAGAAATCAAAACGAATGGAGATAGAAACAAATAGAGTTGTGGCAGAGCATAGTATTGAGCGTGGGTTGCCAGAGAGCACCTAACACGTGTCACACCCACTGGATAATAGAGTTAGGAAAAAAGACATTCAACTGTTTGTGCCAGAGGAGTCCGAGAGCTTCTTTGAACACTTTGAGAAAGTAATCAACATCAAACAGTGGCCACAGGAGGAGTGGACCCAATTGATTCAGTTACGCCAGGCCAGTGCTGCCAGAGAGGCATATATCCAGTTGTCTTTGGAGGAATGCCAGGATTACTGGACTGAGAAGAACAACGTATTGTATTATTTTCCTATAAATGTAATGGACTGCGTTACATGATGAATGATTGAAGACATGGTAAGAGAGATGTGACCCCTGACAATGTGGGACCCCCGCAACTCACGTGAGTTTAACAAAGGACAGACCACAGAAAGTGAACTTAGTGAACGAGAGGTATGGTTCGTTCACATGTACAGGTTGGGTCCGCATAGGAGACCAACCAGAATTTGAAGTTAGTATCCTCAGAGATACAGGAGCAAATCAGAGCTTGATTCTGAAAAGCCTGATCTGGGATGATCGACTTTTAGCTGGCTGTTTGAAAATTAAGGTTCATGGGTTATTGTCGGAGTGAGACATGCCCATGTGAGCTGTCAGACTGAAGTCAGATTATTTGTCGGCGGAGGTGATGTTGGGAGTGTGTCTTGACATACCTGTTCCAGGGATAAAAGTGATCCTGGGTAATGACTTGTTCGGGTCGAAGTTATTACCGGAACTCATAGTAAAAGTTGTGCCATATGGGTGCCAGAAGGGACACAGTACTGATGGGACACCAGACAGAGTATACCTTGCTAGCATCCTAGAGGATGAGTCAGAGGACAGCCAAGTCATTGTGTACCCTGCCTGTGTAGTGGCATGGTCAGAGGTTGCCGACAAGTGAGATACTGGAGGTGAGGTGACAGTGTCGACTCCACTGAGGGAAGAGAACGACGTGGAGATAGCGTGGCTGTTTAGTGAAGGACCAGCTCGAGAAAATGAGAGCATGACGAGGTCAGAGGTGATGATGACCTTGCCGGGAAAAACTAGTGTGAACAGAGTGGACCTAGAGCAACAAGTACGGTCGAGTACAGCCGAGTGTAGTACAGTACCTGAGGAAGCCTTGAGGGAACGCGGACGAGTTGAAGGGGAAGAATTGGAGTTTCGTAGTAGAGCAGAATGGGAGAATGGCATGATAATGTCGCAAGCATGGAGAGGTAGAAGAAAGTCGAAGGTTCGACGGAAGTCGAAGGAGATAAAGTTACAGATAATTGTGGAGATGAAAGAAGGGATCGTCGGTGAAGACGAGAGAGTGAAGAATGATGACAAGTGACGGACGAATGATGGTGGTAGATTGAAGTATGAGGATGATGAACCGAAGTATGAGGACGACAGAGGAGGAACAGATAATAGATGTCTAATACTTTACGTGTGGAATGCAAAAAGAAGACGAAGGGGAGGTGGAAATCAGTAAGCTAGAGAGGGCTGAGGGAGCGAAGGTGTCCAACACAGACAGCCTGGCCAAGGTGAGAGAGAAGTTTGGTCATTTAGAGGATGATCATGTGTCCAACGGGTGATGAACCAGGTGTTGCAGGCGATGAGTCACAATAACGTGGCTAAAGTATGTTGACCAGACCACACACTAGAAGATGAAGGGACGACGACGTTACAGTCCGTCCTGGACCATTCTCAAGTCGATTGTCCAATCGACTTGAGAATGATCGACTGCAATATATATGTTTGTTATCCCTAACCTATCCCAATATCTTCTGTTTTGGGTTGGTTATTTTTTCTTGACTTCATTTCAACACATATTGACCTACAGCTTTACATATTCGAGAATGAATGCCAAGCAAGGTTAATTAAAACATACAAGAACATTCATTTATTAGAACTATCATATACATTGTCGATAACTTAAAACTTCAATTACCTCTCTCTCTCTGTAAAAAAAAAAAAAAACAACTTTGGGACCGCTTCAAAAATTCAATTTCTGACCGATTCTCACCATTTTTTACATATATGTGCAAAGTGTTTAGTTCTAAAGTTTCCTCGCTTTCGTTTAGTCATAAATCAATTACTATTTGAGTTATTCATTTTTTGTATCTAAATTCTGCATATTTCGATGGCCATATGGAAAAAATCGTTTACAGTAAACTATACTCTCAAACAATATTTTGCAGCAAGGAAACTGAACTTTATATGCCATTCTGAGACCACAATGAATAAAATATACCATTTGGTGACATTTTAATATTTTTAAAGCTAATTTGAAATTTTTATTTTTTTATTTTTATATTTTTTTTATTTTTTTCTGTTCATGGAATAATGTTAATCTATTAGGAAAAGTTGGAACATTTACCATGAAAATACTACTCACAAAAGAATTGTGTTTGAGGAAGTTTCGGTGCACCATCACCGGGCCCCTTAACTTGGTGAAGAGTGAGTTTGGAAGAGCCCGACTGGAGTACCTAGGTTATGTGGTAGGGCAAGGTCAGGTTGCTCCAGTGACGACAAAGGTAGAAGCCATCGATAATTTCCCGGTACCGGAAGGAAAGAAAGAGTTGTTTAGGTACTTTAAAATGATTGGATACTACAGGAGTTTCTGTATGAATTTTTCCACCATAGCCACTCCTATGATGAGTTTGTTGTCTAAGAATAAGACGTTGGAATGGAATGGAGTAGCTCAAGAGGTGTTTGATAAAACCAAGAGATTATTGACCGAGGCGCCTGTATTAGTGTCGACGGATTATGGAGCACTGTTTGCGTTGCTTGTGAATGCCAGAGATGTAGGAGCCTGGGATGTATTGACGCAGCAAAAGGACGAAATATATCGCCCCGTGTCTTTCTTCTCCATGAATTTTGCAAAGCATCAGAGATCATACAGTATGGTAGAGAAGGAGACATTGGCATTGGTCCTGGCACTCAAGCATTTTGATGAATACGTAAGTGGGGAAGGATACCCAGTTACTGTGTATACAGATCATAATCCCCTGGAATTGCTGAGTAAGATGAAGTACGCAAATGAGAGGTTAACTAGTGGTTCCTCTTACTTCAAGAGTATAACCTGATCATGAGACATGTAAAAGAGCGAGATAAAGTGGTGGCTGACACCTTGACACGACCCTAGCCACTGAGAATAACTCTAAAAAATAAGGGAAGGGGCCCTAGTTTGCCTGGAGAAACGAGTCTTCCTGATGAGAGCTACTCTGCTTTCCGGACCAGAAATTAAGAGGTCAGTGGAAGATATGTATGCAATATACGTCAGTGAGTGATTTAATAATACAGGCAGAGAACAAGCATCTTTTTAATGTTATTGGAAATAGGATGTTGACAGTTTGGAACGCTTGGTGACGTTAACGGTCACAGTAACGCCATTTGAGTTGCCACAGTCATCAGAGGTAGACGTGTGTTCCTGTATCCTGGGAATATTGAAGAATACGGCCCTGGATGAGTTGTTTGAGTGCCAGCTACAGTGCATAACTGTTGAGGAAGCTGCCAAGGGCGTGACGCGCGTAACCTCTCAGTATTTATAAAGATTTGGAGACGACCTCAAGCCGAGTGGTGGTCGTGTCTGTGTGGAACTCTAAACAGTTGTATCCTCAGGTGGAGGAGGATAGGATACTTTGTGTGGAGCTTGCCAGGCGAGTGTGTGGGCCCAAGTCAGGAGCAGAAGAGTTGTGTGAGCTTACTGTGGGAGGCAGTCTTAAGGAGATTGTGTTGGACGTCTCAGAGGACGCCATCTTGGAGCCCCCCCCCCCCCCAAGCTACAGATTCTGTGGTAAGCTCCTTTATCCGTTGAAATAGTGGTTGCCTGCGCTAGATCGTGTGCCCAGCGATCATGGCAAGTGTTTATGCAAGTAGGATTCATATTTTTTTGTAGACAGTGAGTAAAAATAAGCTGTTAAAAATAAGCAGATAAGAGAACATGCTGAAGAGAGGAGTGATACACCTTCTCTCGAGGAAGTGCAGTGTGGATAACTGAGGGGCGGAGGCCCCCTGCGTCGTGACCAGGGCAGAGGTCCAAGCTTCGTGTCAAGACATGTTACCAGTACAGACTCGCCCAAGGATGGGGGAGCACCACAGTTGGGCCGATGCAGAGCAGGGTAAGAGAAGGGGATGAGGAGGAAGGGGAAGAGGAGGCGGGAGAGGAGGGGTAAGAGAAGGGGATGAGGAGGAAGAGGACGGGTAAGAGAAGGGGATGAAGAGGAGGGGGAGAGGGGAGGGGTATGGAGAAGGGGGATGGGAAAGAAGGGGAAGAGAATGGTGAAGAAGGGAAGGGGTAAGAGAAAGGGGTAGGGGTAAGAGAAGAGGGAGGGGAAAGAGAGGGGAGGATGTGGAGGAAGGAAAAGAGGAGGGGGAGAGGGGAGGGGTTAGATAAGGGGGATGAGGAGGAAGGGAAAAAGAAGGGGGGAGGGGTAAGAGAAGAGGAATGAGTAGGACAGGGAAGAGAAGGGGAATGAGGAGGAGGGGAAAGAGGGGAGGATGGAAGAGGGTTGGGAGGGGGGGGGGGGGATGGGGAGGGAGTTTAACGGGACCTGTGTGACTGCTAGTGCCTATACACATTAAGCCTACAGAGTTGCCATGACGTGTTAGGACGCTGGATTATACAGACATGTCTTGGTAGATGACTATGGTGTGTTCATCTTCATAAAATACAGCAAGAAAAATAGAGAATCAGATATTAATGTTTTAAATAACTTTATCTCTGAAAATACTTCTGAATTAAATTAATATTATAAATTAATCAATGGTTGGTTCAGACAGCGACTGTTGCCATGAGGCGCTCACCAGGCCATGGTCAGTACCCAGCTGACTATCACCGTGGTGGGCCTGTGTTTATACCCACACGTAGTGACACCCTCCCTCTGCACTTCCCCTTCCTTCTCTTACCCCTCCCCTCTTCCCCTTCCTTCTCTTACACCTTTCCTCTTCCCCCTCCTCATCCCCCTTCTCTTACCACTCCCCCTGCTTACCCCCTATCTCTTACCCCTCCCCCTTATCTTACCTCTCCTCTCTACCCCCTCTCCTCTTCCCCTTCCTCCTCATCCCCCTTTCTCTAACCCCTCCCCTCTTCCCCCTCGTCTTCCCTTCCTCCACATCCCCCGTTCTCTTACTCTCTCTCCCCTCCCTATCCCCTTTATCTTACCCATCCCACTCTTCTTCCCCTTTCTCCTCATCCCCCTTCTTTTACCCCTCCCCCTCCTATTTCCCTTCCTCCTCATCTCCCTTCTCTTACCTCTCCCCCTCCTTACCCCTATCTCTTACCCCTCCCCTCTTCCACTTACTTCCTCTTCATCCTCCTCCTTCTCTTACCCCTCCTCTCTACCCCCCCTCTCCTCTTCCCCTTCCTCCACATCCCCCGTTCTCTTACCCCTCCCCCCTCCCTATCCCCCTTCTCTTACCCCTCCCCCTCCTCTTCCCCTTCCTCCTCATCCCCCTTCTCTAACCTCTTCCCTCTTCCTCTTCCCCCTTCCTCCCCATCCCCCCTTCTCTTACCCCTCCCCCTTCTCTTCCCCTTCCTCCCCATCCACCTTCTCTTACCCCTGCCCTCTCCCCCTCCTCTTTCCCTTCTCTTTCCCCTCCGCTCTCCTCCCTCTTCTTCCCCTTCCATCTTTTACCCCTTCCCTCTTCCCCTCCTCCTCATCCTCCTTCTCTTACCTCCCGTTCTCGTACCCCTCCCGGTCCTTACCCATGCCCTCTTCCCTCTCCTCTTCCCCTTCCTCCTTCTTCCTCCTCGTTCTCCTCCTCCTCCCACCACGCCACTACACCAGACTACCACACCACGATACCACACCAGGCTACTACACCAGGCTACTACACCACGATACTACACCACGATACCACACCAGGCTACTACACCAGGCTACTACACCAGGCTACTACACCACGATACCACACCAGGCTACTACACCAGGCTACTACACCAGGCTACTACACCAGGCTACTACACCAGGCTACTACACCACGATACTACACCACGATACCACACCAGGCTACTACACCAGGCTACTACACCAGGCTACTACACCACGATACCACACCAGGCTACTACACCACGATACCACACCAGGCTACTACACCAAGATACTACACCACGATACCACACCAGGCTACTACACCAGGCTACTACACCAGGCTACTACACCAGGCTACTACACCAGGCTACTACACCAGGCTACTACACCACGATACTACACCACGATACCACACCACAGTACCACACCAGGCTACTACACCAGGCTACTACACCACGATACCACACCAGGCTACTACACCAGGCTACTACACCACGATACCACACCACAGTACCACACCAGGCTACTACACCAGGCTACTACACCACGATACCACACCAGGCTACTACACCAGGCTACTACACCAGGCTACTACACCACGATACTACACCACGATACCACACCACAGTACCACACCAGGCTACTACACCACGCTACTACACCACACTACTACACCACGACACCACACCAGGCTACTACACCAGGCTACTACACCACAATACCACACCAGGCTACTACACCAGGCTACTACACCAGGCTACTACACCACGATACCACACCAGGCTACTACACCAGGCTAATACACCAGGCTACTACACCACGATACTACACCACGATACCACACCAGGCTACTACACCAGGCTACTACACCACGATACTACACCACGATACCACACCAGGCTACTACACCAGGCTACTACACCAGACTACTACACCACGATACTACACCACGATACCACACCAGGCTACTACACCAGGCTACTACACCAGGCTACTACACCAGGCTATTACACCACGATACTACACCACGATACCACACCAGGCTACTACACCAGGCTACTACACCACGATACCACACCAGGCTACTACACCAGGCTACTACACCACGATACCACACCAGGCTACTACACCACGATACCACACCAGGCTACTACACCAGGCTACTACACCACGATACTACACCACGATACCACACCACAATACCACACCAGGCTACTACACCAGGCTACTACACCACACTACTACACCACGATACCACACCAGGCTACAACACCAGGCTACTACACCACGCCACTACACCACGATACTACACCAGGCTACTACACCAGGCTACTACACCACACTACTACAACACGCTACTACATCACGCTACTATACCAGGCTACTACACCAGACTACTACACCACGCTACTACACCACGCTACTACACCACAATACTACACCACGATACTACACCAGACTACTGGTTGATACCTGGTTGATGGGGTTCTGGGAGTTCTTCTACTCCCCAAGCCCGGCCCGAGGCCAGGCTCGACTTGTGAGAGTTTGGTCCAACAGACTGTTGCTTGGAGCGGCCCGCAGGGCCACGTACCCACCGCAGCCCGGCTGATCCGGAACTTCTCTTGGAAAACTGTCCAGTTCTCTCTTGAAGATGTCCACGGTTGTTCCGGCAATATTTCTTATAGTCGCTGAGAAGACGTTGAACAACCGCGGACCTCTGATGTTTATACAGTGTTCTCTGATTGTGCCTATGGCACCACTGCTCTTCACTGGTTCTATTCTACATTTTCTTCCATATCGTTCACTCCAGTACGTTGTTATTTTACTGTGTAGGTTTGGGACCTGTCCCTCCAGTATCTTCCATGTGTATATTATTTGGTATCTCTCTCGTCTCCTTTCTAGAGAGTACATTTGGAGAGCTTTGAGACGATCCCAATAATTTAGGTGTTTTATCTCGTCTATGCGTGCCGTATATGTTCTCCGTATTCCCTCTATTTCAGCAATCTCTCCTGCTCTGAAGGGGGAAGTGAGTACTGAACAGTACTCAAGATGGGACAACACAAGTGACTTGAAGAGTACAACCATTGTGATGGGATCCCTGGATTTGAAAGTTCTCGTAATCCATTCGATCATTTTTCTGGCTGACGCGATATTTGCTTGGTTATGCTCCCTAAACGTTAAATCGTCGGACATCATTATTCCCAAATCCTTGACATGCTGTTTTTCTACTATGGGAAGATTCGATTGTGTTTTGTACCCTGTATTATGTTTCAGATCCTCATTTTTGCCGTACCTGAGTACCTGAAATTTATCACTGTTAAACATCTACACCACTAAACTACACCAGGCTACTACACCAGGCTACTACACCACGATACTACACCACGATTCTACACCAGGCTACTACACCACGATACTACACCACGCTACTACACCACGCTACTACACCAGGCTACTACACCACGATACTACACCACGATTCTACACCAGGCTACTACACCACGATACTACACCACGCTACTACATCACGCTTCTACACCAGGCTACTACACCACGATACTACACCACGCTACTACACCACGCTACTACACCAGGCTACTACACCATGCTACTACACCATGCTACTACACCACGCTACTACACCAGGCTACTACACCACACTACTACACCATGCTACTACACCACGCTACTACACCACGATACTACACCACGATACTACACCACGCTACTACACCAGGCTACTACACCAGACTACTACACCAGGCTACTACACCACGCTACTACACCAGTAATGGAGCCGGTGGGTTAGTGTAGGCCTCTAGGTCTTTTGTTTTTTTCTTTGGCTAAGACTTGCTTCGAGTTGACATGTCCATGTTGTCATTAGAGTTTGGTGAGGTGGCCTCCATGAGGAGGTCTCGTACCGAGTAGGTGTCGTATATGTGCAGTGACGGTAGAGCTCCTAGTAAGATTTCCTCATCCGAGGAGTCGTAACATCCATAGTTGGTGGTTTTGTCTTTGGTCTCACAGCCTGAGGTTGGCTCAGGTGTCGAGGATTAGTGGTAGAATCTATTTCAGGAGCGTTGGTGGTGCTGTTAGTATTTGTAGACAGTACGTCTGCTAGTGTGTCTGATGGGATGATGATGGTAGGAGTGTTGGGAGTTGGAGAGGGAAATACTCTGTGCCGCCCGGGTCTTGTGTGGTTCTGGAGTCTATATTGAGATCGACCTCGTGGTCGTCCTGGTGATTGTCTCCGGAGTGGTAGTGGAGGCAGTGTGACTTGCATCCGGGGTGAAGATAGGGTCCAGGCCGTTGGCTAGGTACAGCACGCTGAGTTCTTTGACGATTCGTTGATTGTCTGGCCCAGCAAACCTCTCCGCTAGTCAAATAAAACCAAGGCTAAAGCCTGTACGTGATGCAAGCGACTGTAAGGGTGCTGGTGGTCCTTGGGTCTCCAGTGTGGGGGCCAGGTGGCCTGTTGGGAGGAGCCACTGTTTGGTCGGACTGGGAAGTCTTCTGGTAGGTTTGTGGAAGCTGAGGTGCTATGCATTGAGAGTGTTGCAATTTTGAGCACAGCCCTTGCGCATTCAATTGCAGGATCTTTGGTCCTCTAGGCTGTTGGAATTTGGTAATATTACCGTGGCATCCATGGAGTCAGGTGAACTCATTGGAAGTTGAAATTGGAGTTCAGGATCTTGGTGTACTTGAAACTGACTCATCAAAGTCGCTTTCAGAAGAACTGGACTCTCCCTGTTTTTTAGGAGTGTGTTTCCTGCCTTGCATTCATGAAGGTGAGGATATTGTTTTTCGAATTTCTTGAACTTGTGCTAAATTGTGTTATGAGTCTCTATGGTTTGCTTGAAACCGTATGTCGACAGCCAACATTCGACCAATCTTATGAGGAAGGCCTTAAGCATAGGCCATAGGTGTCCAGTTGAGTAGGAACATTACTTATTGATGTACTGGTCTGAAGCCTGTTTACTCTTTTGACCTTATCAGTCGAAACTCGGACACTCTTATCTTCTTTGCCCCCAGTGTGCTTACTGGATGCATTGGGCGGGCGATTACGTTGAACTATTTTCTGTTTGTAACCCCCAGCCATCCCTTTGTTCTGGACGGAGACCACCATCGGCCATGGTTGATACCTGGTTGATGGGGTTCTGGGAGTTCTTCTACTCCCCAAGCCCGGTCCGAGGCCAGGCTTGACTTGTGAGAGTTTGGTCCACCAGGCTGTTGCTTGGAGCAGCCCGCAGGCCCACATACCCACCACAGCCCGGTTGGTCCGGCACTCCTTGGAGGAATAAATCTAGTTTCCTCTTGAAGATGTCCACGGTTGTTCCGGCAATATTTCTTATGCTTGCTGGGAGGACGTTGAACAACCGCGGACCTCTGATGTTTATACAGTGTTCTCTGATTGTGCCTATGGCACCTCTGCTCTTCACTGGTTCCATTCTACATTTTCTTCCATATCGTTCACTCCAGTACGTTGTTATTTTACTGTGTAGATTTGGTACTTGGCCCTCCAGTATCTTCCAGGTGTATATTATTTGATATCTCTCTCGTCTTCTTTCTAGTGAGTACATTTGGAGGGCTTTGAGACGATCCCAATAATTTAGGTGTTTTATTGCGTCTATGCGTGACGTATATGTTCTCTGTATTCCCTCTATTTCAGCAATCTCTCCTGCTCTGAAGGGGGAAGTGAGTACTGAGCAGTACTCAAGACGGGACAACACAAGTGACTTGAAGAGTACAACCATTGTGATGGGATCCCTGGATTTGAAAGTTCTCGTAATCCATCCTATCATTTTTCTGGCTGTTGCAATATTTGCTTGGTTATGCTCCTTAAACGTAAGGTCGTCAGACATTATTATTCCCAAATAATTTACATGCTGTTTTCCTACTATGGGTACATTTGATTGTGTTTTGTACTCTGTATTATGTTTAAGGTCCTCATTTTTACCGTACCTGAGTACCTAGAATTTATCACTGTTAAACATCATGTTATTTTCTGATGCCCAGTCGAAAACTTAATTAATATCAGCTTAAAGTTTTTCAATGTCCTCAGCCAAGGTAATTTTCATACTGATTTTTGTGTCATCTGCAAAGGATGATATGAAGCTGTGACTTGTATTTTTGTCTATATCTGATATGAGAATAAGGAAAAGCAGAAGTGCAAGGACTGTACCTTGAGGTACAGAGCTTTTCACTGCACTTGGACTAGATTTTATATGGTTGACAGTTACTCGCTGAGTCCTGTTTGACAGAAAACTGAGTATCCAGCGTCCTACTTTACCGGTTATTCCCATTGACTTCATTTTGTGTGCTATCACGCCATGGTCACATTTATCGAAAGCCTTTGCGAAGTCCATGTATATCACATCAGCATTCTGTTTTTCTTCTAATGCCTCAGTGACTTTATCATAGTGCTCAAGTAGCTGTGAGAGGCACGATCTTCCCGCTCGAAATCCATGTTGGTCTGGGTTGTGAAGGTCATTGGTCTCCATGAAATTGGTGACCTTACTCCTAATCACTCTCTCAAATACTTTTATGATGTGCGATGTTAGTGCAACTGGTCTATAATTTTTTGCCAATGCTTTGCTCCCTCCCTTGTGTAGAGGGGCTATGTCTGCTACTTTAAGTGCATCTGGTATCTCCCCCGTGTCCAAGCTCTTCCTCCACACTATACTGAGTGCCTGTGCTACCGGCACTTTGCATTTCTTTATAAATATTGAATTCCATGAGTCTGGACCTGGGGCCGAGTGCATGGGCATGTTTTCAATTTCTTTTTTCAAAATTTAATGCGCTCATGTTTATATCATTTATATTTACAGAGGTTTGAATATCCCGCATAAAGAAATTGTCTGGATCTTCCACCTTCATGTTGTTTATTGGAGTGCTAAACATGCCCTCATACTGCTTTTTTAGGATTTCACTAATTTCTTTGTCATCCTCCGTGTATGAACCTTCACTTGTACGAATAGGTCCAATGCTGGCAGTTGTTTTTGCTTTTGATTTCGTATATGAGAAGAAATATTTTGGATTTTTCTTTATTTCCTGAATTGCTTTCTGTTCTAACTGTCTTTCTTCAGTTTCATATGAGTGTTTCAATTTCCGCTCGATTTCTTCAATCTCCCTATTTTAATTATTCCTTCTTTGACGGGAAATTCGTGTCTGCATGAGCAGTTCCATTATTTTTTTCCTGCGTTTATAGTGTCGTCTGCGTTCTCTTTCTACGTTAGATCTCTTTCTGGCTTTCCTCAAAGGAACATGTTTCAGACAGACTTGATACGCTTCTGAAGTCAGTTTTTCTATTCCTTCTGTAGGACTTGTATTACTTAGAACAGTTCCCCATGGAATGTTTGTAAGTTCCCTGTTTATTATCTCCCAGTCTATACTTTTATTATTAAAATTGAATTTAATGAATAGCCCCTCTGGCTTTATCAACGTTGTAGGTCTATTCTGAGTATTGATGGTCGTTTGCACTTCAATGAGTTTGTGATCTGAGTATGTGGTATCTGATATCGTAATGTCTCTGATAATGTCTTCATTGTTCGTTTAGACCAGATCTAGAATATTTTCGTTTCTCGTTGGCTCCGATATCTGCTGATTGAGTGAAAATTTGTCACAGAATCTAAGTAGTTCTCTAATCTGTGGTTGGTTAGGTCCTGATAGATTTCCTGGTATAATATTATTGTTTGCTATTTTCCACCTGAGACTAGGCAAGTTGAAGTCACCTAGGAAGATAATATCAGGTATCGGGTTCTCCAAATTATCAAGGCTATTCTCTATTTTGCTTATCTGTTCTGTGAATTCCTCAGCCGTTGCATCTGGCGGTTTGTATATTAGTATAATCACTAAATTTATTTTCTCTATTTTTAATCCCAGTACCTCTACCACCTCATTTGTAACGTTTAGAAGCTCTGAGCATACAAGGTCTTCCCTAATATACAGACCCACTCCTCCATGTGACCTAATTTTCCTATCACACCTGTATAGGTTATATCCTAGAATCCAGATCTCACTGTCCAACAATTCCCCTGCATGGGTTTCTGTGAAAGCTCCAAATACTGCATTTGACTCCGTGAGGAGGCCATTTATGAACTGTACTTTGTTGTTTGTTTTTGTTTTCAGTCCTTGTATGTTGGCCAAGATGAATGAGGTTACTCTATTAGTGATAGTTTGAATGGGAGACTTTTTCGGCAAGCCCATTATTCGTGGACATAATGAGTTTGTTCTGACCAGTATTGTCAGAACAAATTGATTGTTCAATTTGTTGTAGGGCAGTTGTATTGATTGATTGTATTGTATTGTTGTAGGGCAGTTGTCTGTCGTAGTTATAGTTCCCTTTCGGTGGGTAATTGTATCTATAATTCTGGAATGCAAGTGGATCTGGCATCCAGAATGGTGGAGGGTCATGTGCCCCCTCCATCTGGTTTGGTCTTGGTAAGCTCTACGCTGTTTTTGTGGGCAGGGGAACTGGTATATATTTGGGATGGGACTGCTGCTCTGTTGTAGGCGTAAGGGTTCTTCGGGATCCTTTTAAGTCTTTTGGGGGCCTCTCAAGTTCCAAGGGTGAAGTGCTTTGGAGCAATTTGGACACATACCTTGAATGGGCTAGTTAGCATTGTGTTTATCCAAGAATATTTTCGTGTCGTGGGGCAGGCTGCAGATTCCACACCTCACTGGGCGTTGGCTACCGTCCCTGTTATGTCCAAATCTCTGACGTCTGAAGCATCTGGTGTAGGGCTTGTGTTGGAACACGCCCCAAATGCCAAGATAAAGTTTTTTTTGGAATCCGTCTTTTTACTATGAGAAGGACTTGTGGCGTTTCATGCTTTGTGGATTTTTCCTGGCATCTTTCTGCTGACACCACATAATTCAGCTTTTCGAAATGAGATAAGGCCATGTGCATGAGACAACGGAGTACAATGATTTTCCTTATTTTGTCCTCTGCCTTGATTTCGTCGCATTTCCTGTAATTCTTAAGGATTGTTACAGCTGTCTTATCTTTGGACTTCAGAATATATTCGCCAGACTGTTTGGTTGTTGTTGTTGTTGTTTTAGATTTAGCTACTCAGAACAAAATGTTCATGTAGCACGGGGCTATAGTGAGCCCATAATTGAGTACAGTTATTCGCGATAACCTTGTTACTGAGATATTTGAGTTAAAGTTATAAATGAAGGTGGGGATTTCTCGTTTTCCCTCTTTATTTTTAGCTTCTGTTTTAGCGAACTGGTTTTAGTCTTATTTTAATAACATTATCTTGGTGGTGTATATAGATGCACAGTGTTCACTAGTGTGTTACATTTTTCAACAGCTTTTCTAATCATTGTAGTCACTGTGGAATTTGCATCTAATGCATCTGCTGTCATTGGATTAATGATGAATTTGATGCGCAGGTCTTCAGTTGCGTCACATTCCAGTAAGTAATTTAATAGTGGTGCCTCTGCATCTGTTCAGCAGATATGATACTCTTTAACTATTGAGTTTATTACCACCCAACTCTTGTAACCAACTCTGAGTCTGTGTATGGCTACTGCAATGTCTCTGGATAGGTTTTTACCAAGCTTGAAAGACTAGTACACAGTGGTTTGTTCTAACCACATCGCAGTGGATTTTCCTTCAGCTACTTTGGGTATGTGGGGAAATTTTGATAGTTGGGAGTGTTTACTTATTGATTTACTCCTTAATATGTGAAAAACTTGGAGGGATTTTAACTTGTATAACAGGTAGAGCAGTGAGTGTTTTTGCTAGTGAGTCTGCCTTTGCATTACCATCTATGCCAATGTAACTTGGTATCCAATTTAGGGTAACTGACAGCCCTAGATTGTGTACTTCTTTTCCAAGATGTAGGTTTTCTGTGATAAGTTGTATATTATCACTGTGCTGGCTGAATAACAATGCCTGGAGCGAAGATTTAGAGTCGGTATGAATGATACAATCATTCATGCTCCAGTAAGCTTTATGGATGGTAGTGTAAACTGCTGCCTCAGCAGAACCTCTTTCTTGATCAACTGATCCGTCTGTGAAGATGTGAGTCGTTGTAGGCCTCGAGATGGTTTCCATTTGTTGTTCTATGACTGCTTTGAGCCTCTACGAGTCACATGCTGATCTTTTAACTGATAATCCTTTAATGATTATCTTTAAACTCGATTCTTCCCCCAGCAGTAGTCTGCCGAAAGTGTTGATATGGTCAATGTCTCCATTGTTTTTAATGGTCCGTTTCAAGTCAACTTTCTCTAGAATCTTGACTAGATTATCCGTCCATGCACTTGTTATATACTGAAGGTAAAGCGATCTGTGTATGCTGTCTTCGATTGACAGTCTGGCGGTGGTTCCAACAAGTCTTACTGTTATGGTGGCTATTCTTTGTTTGATCCTATTTTCTAAGGCTGATAAGTTGGTTTCCATTCTTAGATTCTGTCGACGCGTCCATATAGGTACTCCCAGCATTTTTCTGAGAGCATTATTTTGAGACACTTCCAGTTTCTCCCATTGGTTATCACTGAGGGATGTAAGAGCAGGGGCAGCATAGTCGATGAGTGACTTAACTGCTTTAACGTAGTACATTTTGAGTACTGGTAGAGATGCACCCTCTCTAAGACTGGTCAGGGAGTGCAAAGCTGAGTTTCTGGCTTTACAGCGTTGCCGAAGATATTCAGTTTCTTGAGTAAATTTCAACTGTCTGTCTATTATGACTCCTAGGTATTGAAAAGAGGTAACTCACTCAATTTCATGTCCTTGTATTGCGAGACTGATGTCTGTTCGGTTTGTTGTTGTTTAAGATTCGCCACTTGGAACCAAAAGTTGCAAGTAGCAAGGGTTATGGTGAGCCCGTAGTGGACTTACCTGGCACAGGAGCGGGGCAAGTAGCACGGGCTATGGTGAGCCCGTAGTGGACTTACCTGGCACAGGAGCGGGGCAAGTAGCACGGGCTATGGTGAGCCCGTAGTGGACTTACCTGGCACAGGAGCGGGGCAAGTAGCACGGGCTATGGTGAGCCCGTAGTGGACTTACCTGGCACAGGAGCGGGGCAAGTAGCACGGGCTATGGTGAGCCCGTAGTGGACTTACCTGGCACAGGAGCGGGGCAAGTAGCACGGGCTATGGTGAGCCCGTAGTGGACTTACCTGGCACAGGAGCGGGGCAAGTAGCACGGGCTATGGTGAGCCCGTAGTGGACTTACCTGGCACAGGAGCGGGGCAAGTAGCACGGGCTATGGTGAGCCCGTAGTGGACTTACCTGGCACAGGAGCGGGGCAAGTAGCACGGGCTATGGTGAGCCCGTAGTGGACTTACCTGGCACAGGAGCGGGGCAAGTAGCACGGGCTATGGTGAGCCCGTAAGTGGAGGCTCTTTGGAGCCATTATCTGTATCAGTGGCTGATACTAGAGATTGTGTCTAAGTTTTGGTTAGGAGTTTTACTCCTTTGTCGATTATTTCTTATTTCTTTATGTTTACTTTGCGTGGTGGATTTGTAATTTAATATTATTAGAGGTGTTGTGGTTTCTGTTCTTCGTTTATGATTATACCACCTGTTCAAGTGTCTTCTTATATATTAGTGTTTATCTTATAGTTACTATATCCATTGTTCACCAACACCAGTGTTATACTTTCAAACTTCTTGTTCACGTTACTCCATTCAGAGCAGTGAGTAAGGGCTCGACGGATATAAGCGTTCAGAACACTGGCTTTGAATCTTTTGGGTCACTCACTCCTACTGTTTAACATAATCCTATGTTTGTATGCTTGGTATAGACACCAGTGCTCAGAAATGCTCCTATGTTTATTATTAATATATCCAGGAAAGACAGACTGTTATTTTCACTATTTTCATGGGTGAATCGTAATCCTGACCCCTCTTTCTAGATTGCTTTACATATCAATTAATTCTTCTAGGTCTTTTACTATTACGAATATGTCATCGACATAACGGCAGTATTCACTTGACATTAGCCTATTACTGAAGACTCTTTCCTCGATTGTTATAATGTAAAATATTGCAAATAGCACTATAAGAGGGGGAGTCCATTGCTACTCCGTCTATCTGTAGATACATGTTACCTTGCTGAATGATGAAAGAAGCTTCCTTTGAACACCTACAGTAATGCCGTTCATTATTGAGGCGTATGAGTGAGAACGCAATTACTGAAGGCTCGTGTGTGGTTGAGTTAACTCTAAAACCCTGGATGGGTCCCAGCTTGGGGCCTCCAGAGCCTTTCAGAGAGCTTAGAAGAGTTCTGGGCTGGAAAACGTTTGTTCTACCGTGGCCGAGTCAGTTAATGCAGGCGTCAGTTACAAAAGGTTCCACACTGAGGCGACGGAGAAGAAAGCTCGCCACTCTAAGGTCACTTGTTGTTTCGGCGAGCCTGGGACCAAAATCCTTGAGAAACCTTGCACATTCTCCCTATGGACATCGTGTCTCAGAACCATTCAGAACAAAATTGTAAAGGTGATCTATTTCTGTGTACTTGATTGATTTGTGACTGTGTATTGCCGCAGCTCCTGCTTAACCAACAAAGACTGGGATTACGTGGCTGCCAAAGTGGATATGAATGTACTCACACCATTCATCAGTCATTTCTCCATAGATGTAGTGTGATTCCATCAGGTCGACCAGAAAGAGCAGCAAAGTTAAAGTTCATTAGGTTACTGTGCTCTCTGCTGGACACTGGCAATGATGTAAGGCTCCTGTTAATAATGTCGTTGACTGAATCGGGTCGTGAGTGCCAAATCCACTTATTTTCTGCAGCGCAGGCTGTGTGATCCATATTCGTCTGCATCTGCCTCACTGAAAATACACCTACATACAATATGGTTGGGGTAGAAAAGCGGAGGGCATCTGCAATACAGAGTTGCTGAGGATCAAAACGTGTGCCCTTCACAGTCATAGGGACTGCCAAAATAACGTCCCCTGCATGGGGAGCCTGCACAGATGTGAGGTGAGCATGATCACAGGGAGTTAGTGTTGCCTCCAGCAAAGCTGTTGCATCTTTCTGTAGGATGTGGCGGTCCCAGCTATATAATTTGTTGGCATTCAGTATGGCTGGTCTGAGCGCTAGGTCTGCCAGGGTACCTCATTTTGTGTTACATTGTGTGTAGTGGGGGTCATGTCCCCGCTGAGTTCCCACTTTGTGTGCAGGACAATATCATTTTGTTATGGACTTACATTGTGTAATTTATTAATTTTTTTCTTATTATATTGATTAAATATCCGCCCCTTTACATACAAGGAAAATCATTCCCCTTCTGTACACCATCATCTCTTTTCTTGGCCCTTCACTACATTACAGGGAAATACTGGCTTGTAAATAGGGTTGTATTCTGCTTCAGTGGACATGTTGACCAACATGTTTCCCGTCACTGCTGATGCCATCAGGTATGGTTGTATGTGTATGTCAGTAGCAGTAGCTGAGAGAACACTAACCCTGACACACCCCGGATACCTCATACCTCCAATGAAATATCAAATATACATATTTCAGGTGTAGTGAGGAGTTGATGCTGCTAAAACTAATGAAGACCTGCAGTTGTTTCAACCAGGAAATTGTCAAAAATAAACTACTTAACAAATAAAGCTAGGCCTATCACACTTATGTATGACACTCATGTAACTCTACGAAACTTCTGGATGTTCAGGCACAACAAGGTAACAAAAAGTCGTTGGATCTCTTCGGATGCATAAAATATAAAACCTAATAGGAAACATACAATGAAAAAACTGTGCATTCACAGATACTCTACAAAATGTAGTTTGGCACAAACTTTGGGAGTTACGGAGGGAGAGATCCGGGCAGAACTTCAGCAGGCCGTACACGGCCTCTACTCTGCCAGCTTCCACTGCCAAGTGAAGAGCTGTATTTCCTGCCAGGAGAGAAACAATAGCATGAAAGTAACTGTTAGTGGAAACAAATTTTGCGTTTCTCTGAGGCTATTCACCAGTTTTTTTTAACGTGCTATGATTAATTTAACAATTATTGTAATAATAATAACCTTAGTAACGATACTTGTTATTGTATTGGGGAATTGAATTGTTTGTGAGTGCTCGAGAAAATATAAATAGAATCTAAAACGGAAAGAAATGATTTATTCTAATGAAAAAAATCCTATCACAAATGGAACGACTTGAAAGAGTCGTTCAAAAAAAACAAAGTCGTCTATTTCTTTACCAGCCCCATTTGTGACTGTTAGCTGTGTAATGCTCAATATTTTGGCAAGTCCCAAATATTAGAAGATTGAACTAATTAAATAGATATATCATAGGAGCAAGGAGACTACCAACTTGCTCATGAGGAGCTCTCCTGATACCAAACAAAACTCCTTGAAGGAGACCAATATTTTATGCCTTCACATGACCACTTTGAGACTGTCAGCTCCAACAAATTCAATATATTGGGAAAGCAACAACATCCCTTTTAAAACGCCTAACACAGTACAAGCAGCAAGGACCTATTGAGGAACATATACTCACTAAACATAACCAGACCATCACCAGAGATATACTCACTAAACATAACCAGACCATCACCAGAGATATACTCACTAAACATAACCAGACCATCACCAGAGATATACTCACTAAACATAACCAGACCATCACCAGAGATATACTCACTAAACATAACCAGACCATCACCAGAGATATACTCACTAAACATAACCAGACCATCACCAGAGATATACTCACTAAACATAACCGGACCATCACCAGAGATATACTCACTAAACATAACCAGACCATCACCAGAGATATACTCACTAAACATAACCAGACCATCACCAGAGATATACTCACTAAACATAACCAGACCATCACCAGAGATATACTCACTAAACATAACCAGACCATCACCAGAGATATACTCACAAACAACACCAAAATAATCGTCAGCAACAACAGACTGGACAACGGCGAGGCATTATACATAAAGCAAACCAAGCAACACATAAATTGCCAACTAGCACCAAATTACACTCCTGTGGGGAAGTTTTATTATTTTATTAATTTAATTTAATTCAACATCTTAAATTGTAAAATTAAATTAATTAAATATTTATTTCATAAAGGCTTAGTGAAATCTTAGTGGACTGTATTTTTTAAATTTCACACATATAGATCCACACTGACTATGGGGGTTTTATATTTAAATTCAACTAAACTAAATTAAATCAGTTAGTTAAACTATGTAAATAATTCAGGTTATTTAAATTGTATAAGTGAATTGATTTAGTAATTATATGGAGCAACAGCTTATCTGTCTCAGAGGCTGTTGCTCCAGTCTGAACACGTATGAGTCCCACAGGCCGGTTACTTCCACATAGACTATGTGGCTTGTAGCGTCACTTCCATGCCGCAATATGTCTAAGTTTAGAAACCCTTAACTCACTGTTTAAACGCAGTTCCAACCTCAGCCTGCCAGAATGTTACATTGTAAAAAATGCATGTAACATTTACAGACATATAAACTCAGTTAAATACCACAATTTATTTGTGGAAAAGTCTTTCCCATTGTGGTCGGCTGCCGGTCATACCTCTAACCATGAACTACACTTGTAAAATGATGAATGGCCACTCTAATCTTTGTGCTAGAACCGGAAACGAGATACTTCCCGATAATTGACGATGTCGCTGTGAAGTATAACTTTAAAATATCACACGATTTCACGAGAACTCAGGGAACAAACACAGCGTGTGACTCGTCTTGGCAAATAATATGGCTGCTCTCTCAATCCTCCCTCACTCGTTTTGTTTGAGAGATAATTTATACTTTTAGGGAAGGAGTGATATTGATTTTGTATTTATTGCTATATATTTTAGTTAAATATATATAATGAAAATAAGCATCAATCACTTCTCAGACTGTATGAATAATATTTGTAAATAGACCCATATTCGAATTATTACATATAATTTTGGTGACATCACAGTTCATATGCTTTCATAATGAATATATATAAATTAATTACATCCTCCTATTTGGGAGAAATTTAACTTCAAATTTATTTTAATAATTTTATGAAACAGAAAATATATTTTCCTGGATTATATGTAATTAAATAATAATTAAATAAATTTTAATCATCTAGGAGGGGGAAATTACCACATAATTCTGGGAGGGAGAATACATGTAGGATTCCACTATTTAGGACTCGCTCAACACTTTATTAGTCTTCATCAGAATTATTAAAATATTGTTTTAATTTTAATGTGCACTTGTGTGTGGCATTACATACAGGATGGATGTGTCTTATTATAGTTGAGAGTTGTGTAGGTCTCTTCATGACTTCTTCTCCAGCCAACTCCAATAGTGCTAACTTTTCTACTGACATGAGGCTAGTGGTGGCTTTGTACTTCACTTTTACTATCTCCAAGATTCCTTGGCTATCTGGGTGAACAGAGACAATACGGTCTATAGGCCACTCTGAGCATGTGCTTTCGCTGTCCACCAGAACAACATCGACAGGTTGTAACTGTATTATGTTACAGGGGTTGGTAGCCCCATAGTAATAATCATGCAGAGCAGGTAAATACTCCAGATCCCAAACTTCATTCCACCGACTGATTATTCGCAACAGATCTTTATGACGCTGAACAAAGTCGCTCTCCCAAATGTATGAAGGATCTCTTGGGTCCTCATCAGTGAGGGTCGCAAAAATTTTGAGAGGTTCTCCATACATCAAATGAGATGGACTAAGTGACTCATGTTGTGAGATGTCAGAAAGGTAAGTCAGCGGTCGGTTATTGCCTCTGGATTCAATTTCCGTGACAACGGTGTGGAGTTTTAGTTTTTTAGCGTTGCAAGGTTTTCCTTATACAGCATTTCACTGTCCCAACAATTCTCTCATTCAACACTCCCTGCCACGTTGCTCTGGGTGGTACAAATTTCCAGTAGCACTGCCGTTCATTCAGGGTAGTGCGAACAACTGGGTGGTCCCAGATCTCACTCAGGCATGTTTCATAAGCCACCAGATTGGACCCGTTGACAGATATCATCAAAATAGGGCAAGATCTGAGTGCAGAAAAACCTGTGTAAAACCTGGATAAATGGTGGCACAAGTATAAAGGCATATGTAGGCCCTAACAGGGATTTTATCCCTGGTGCCAGTTAAGGTTATAGCACCTATGAAGTGAACTCCTGTGGCCTCGAAATGACAAAAGTGCACTACTCGATCCTTAGGGAAGGGTGGGAGTCCTGGGTACGGAAATACCCGAGCATCGTACCTCCGGGAGGGAATACAGAATTTAAGTATTGACAAGCAGTCTGACGACTTTGCGGAAGCCAGTATTAATTTTACAAAAAGGTTAGAATATCTAGTACACCCTCCCCCCATGAACAGTGCAGTGTTCGGGAATGTAAAGTACAAGCAATCTGCTTTTCCAAAGATTCTGCGTGAGGAAACAAGGATGTTTTACTTCGAGATCAACATCTTCCTGCTGTAATCTCTAGAAATCCTTGTGAAACGCTTTTAGGCATCACACCATAAATAAAAAAAAGAGAAAATGAACTTTGGAGAGTTAATTTTTCAATTACCACCGACAGTGAAGAAAAAGGTAAGAAATATTGTGAAGATTTGTGTTACAATCATTAATCTTACCCTTTTGGTCATATTCAACAATATATATATATATATATATATATATATATATATATATATATATATATATATATATATATATATATATATATATATATTTATGATCGATGTTCCCTTCGGGAATCTTAATTTTAAGATGAATAGGAAAACCAGGGATATACTGAACATCTTGTTTCAGATTCTTTACTTTAAAATGCATAACGTTTCGAATACTTCTCGTATTCATCATCAGATCTAAAAGAAAAAACAGAAATCACAATCAAATAACTGGTAAACAAAGAACTCATACTGAATATAATTGCCTATCAAAGAAAGGAAAATGCTAAAAAAAAAAAACACTTAAGCGCACTTAAAGTGATCAATACAAATAAAACTTATTAACTGTCACATATATTAAAGCTAATTTAAAAAACATTGAACTACAAGATGAAATTTATAACTACTAAAACAAACCATTCTATTAAACTTACGTGAAGTGATCAGAAGTGAAACTTGATACCTAACACATAGATACTAAACACTATAACAAATATTTATATAATGACTACAAATCTTCAAAAAATGTATATAAAATACAAACAGAATAAACGACAATTATAAAGTACTAACCAAAATCTTATAAAAAACTCAAATATTAAATAAAATTAAATACCAAAAAATGTATTATATATCCTAAATAAAAGATTATATTAATGTACAATGTCAAGACTTGAAATAAGTAAGAAAGGGCAAAGACATGGTAAACTAAACAAAATTATAATAAAATTAAACTACCAAAATGAACTATAAATCAAATTATAGGGCCTACTGTGCACTATACAGTGTACAATTGAACAGCTGAAAGGTTGCTATTTAACAGAGGTCGCAGCTCCTTTATATATAAGGATTCCATTACTCTCAAATCTGACTGGCCATTCATACAAGTGTCCAGAATTTCAAAATCAGATTCCAGCAGAGAATGATCAAACTCATAACAATGGTTTCTAATCTCCGAAAATGCTGGTTTAGACAATGGTAATCCAGTCCTAAAAGATAATCCCCGGTGCTCAAGTATCCTAATCTTAAAGTTCCGAATGGAACTCCCGATATATCCAGCATTACAGCTGGAACAATTATACATATATACGACATTTGAGCACAAGGGGGTAGGCACTTTATCTTTAAATTTAAAATAAGAGCCTATGGTATTTGTGTTGACAAAAATAAATCTAAAGTCTACTTGAGGATAACACTGCTGCAACAGTCTCCTCAAACGACTCCTTACAGAAAAACTAATACTGCCATAAAATGGTAATTTAATATATTTAAGATCCCTTTCCACTGTAGTAATCCTACATGATGGGTGAAACTTCTTATTTAAGAAATTCCTTATAAAGGTATAAACCATATGCAAAGGATAACCATTATTTGAAAAAAATTTCACAAGAAAATTAATTTCTTGATCAAAGTTATTCCAATTAGAACATAAAACAAAGGCCCTATTCAGTAGAGTGTTAATTGCATTTTTCTTAAAAATATCAGGAACAAAAGAATTAAAATTTAAACCTAAACCAGTAAAGGTTGGTTTCCTAAAAACATTAGTGTTGAACCCATTAAGGTTATTCACTTTTACATCAAGAAACGACAATGAATTATCAACTTCACGCTCTGCAGTAAAACGTATATTACTATGTTGTGCATTAAGATACTCTCTAAATTTCTCAATATGACATTGGTCCTTAAACAACAAAAAAGTGTCATCTACATATCTCCTGTACAAGACTGGTTTAAAGGCCGAAGGACAATTATCAAGCCAATTTATTTCATGAAAACACAAAAAAGCATTAGCCAGTGCAGGACCTAAAGGAGACCCCATTGCTACTCTATCAATTTGTTTATAATATTTATTATTAAACATAAAGATGGAGTCTTTAACTGCTATTTCTAACAGCCGTCTGAATATTTTACTACAAAATCCAGACACTAAGTTAGTGTCAGCAAATAATTGACTTACACAGATATCAATGGTTTCCAACAAAGGAATATTAGTAAAAAGTGATTCAACATCGAAACTGGCCATTATAGTTGGGAACTCAAAATTTAAAGAGGAAAGTTCTTTTACAAAATCCTGAGAATTTCTCACAGTAAATTCATTATGCGTTAATGGTTCTAATAATGGAACCAGAAACTTTGCCAGTTTATAATTAAAAGTGCCAATCGCTGATAAAATTCTGGTTCCATTATTAGAACCATTAACGCATAATGAATTTATGAATTTTAATTCATAATTTAATTGAATTCATAATGAATTTATGAATTTTATGAATGAATTTGGGATACTTGAGCACCGGGGATTATCTTTTAGGACTGGATTACCATTGTCTAAACCAGCATTTTCGGAGATTAGAAACCATTGTTATGAGTTTGATCATTCTCTGCTGGAATCTGATTTTGAAATTCTGGACACTTGTATGAATGGCCAGTCAGATTTGAGAGTAATGGAATCCTTATATATAAAAGAGCTGCGACCTCTGTTAAATAGCAACCTTTCAGCTGTTCAATTGTACACTGTATAGTGCACAGTAGGCCCTGTAATTTGATTTATAGTTCATTTTGGTAGTTTAATTTTATTATAATTTTGTTTAGTTTACCATGTCTTTGCCCTTTCTTACTTATTTCAAGTCTTGACATTGTACATTAATATAATCTTTTATTTAGGATATATAATACATTTTTTGGTATTTAATTTTATTTAATATTTGAGTTTTTTATAAGATTTTGGTTAGTACTTTATAATTGTCGTTTATTCTGTTTGTATTTTACATACATTTTTTGTAGATTTGTAGTCATTATATAAATATTTGTTATAGTGTTTAGTATCTATGTGTTAGGTATCAAGTTTCACTTCTGATCACTTCACGTAAGTTTAATAGAATGGTTTGTTTTAGTAGTTATAAATTTCATCTTGTAGTTTAATATTTTTTAAATTAGCTTTAATATATGTGACAGTTAATAAGTTTTATTTGTATTGATCACTTTAAGTGCGCTTAAGTGTTTTGTTTTTTTAAGCATTTTCCTTTCTTTGATAGGCAATTATATTCAGTATGAGTTCTTTGTTTACCAGTTATTTGATTGTGATTTCTGTTTTTTCTTTTAGATCTGATGATGAATACGAGAAGTATTCGAAACATTATGCATTTTAAAGTAAAGAATCTGAAACAAGATGTTCAGTATATCCCTGGTTTTCCTATTCATCTTATATATATATATATATATATATATATATATATATATATATATATATATATATATATATATATATGTCGTACCTAGTACGACATGTCATGGAAAGGAGCAGAGTTTTCCACACTGCAGTCTTCACTAAGGAAACAAACATAGGAATGTGCCTCAATGCCAACAGTGACTGCCCAGACAGGTAGAAGATGAGTGTTGTTAACGCTTATGTCGACCGTGCCCTCAGCCACAGCTCAGAATGGAAGCAAGTCGACGAAAAACTCTGTAGGGTAAGGCAGGTCCTAGTCAACAACGGCTTCTCCAATGGTTTCGTGGAAGACATCATAAGAAGGAAAGTGAAACGCCATGCAACCTTCTGAAGAGACAACTAACACAACACTTATACCCCCTATTAGACTATTTTACAGGAACTTCTTTTCCACAGCCCATAAAACGGAGGAAAGGGTCCTGAAAGATATTGTCAGTAGAAACGTTATCCCTACAGACAAAAATCAGAAGATACAACTGACGATTTACTATAAAACCAGAAAAACGGCCAGCCTACTTATGAGAAACTCTCCAGACACAAAGCAGAACGCTTTAAAAGAGACCAACGTCGTCTATGCCTTCAAATGCCCTCTTGGGGACTGTAAGCCTCAAAAAAACTAGTATGTAGGGAAGACAACAACATCTCTATCCAGGCGTTTAACGATGCATAAGCAACAGGGCTCCATTAAGAAACAAATAATCTCTTCCCACAAACAAACCATCACCAGAGAAATCCTAGCAAACAACACAGAAATCATCGATAGATACAGCGATAGCAGACGGCTGGACGTCTGCGAGGCACTACACATCAAGAAGTCAACACCAGCAATCAACAGCCAATTAATGCACAACTATATTCTACCCACTTCAAGACTCCGCTCCAATATAGAAGCATCAAGAAATATGGACCAATAGGCTTTCTACAATTACTTCCATTCAATACCCATTGTTTCGTGTTCTGTCTTGTGTTTAAATTTAATACCCATTCAATACCCATTGTTGAAAGTACGTTTTTTCACCTCATCCACCTCACCCAAATGTAGATATAAACCTCGAAGATATGTAAGCTCTATTCAGTTTCAGTTGTGTGTTTGTAAACTAAAGTCTTTGAAAATGTAACAAGTTTTACGAAACGCGCTCAAGTGTCGCGTCAGACTTGAAATAAAAATGAATTTTGGAGAATTGATCTTTGAATTACCATCAACAGTAAAAAGAAATGTAAGAAAGATAGAGAAAATTCGTGTTAGAATTATTAATCTTACTTTTTCGGTCATATTTAATAATATATATATATATATATATATATATATATATATATATATATATATATATATATATATATGTGTGTGTGTATATATATATATGTGTGTGTATATCACGAAAATAAACACGTTGTTAAGAATGTGACAATGTCAGACCACGGAGGAAAAATGAAACAGGAAATTTCCTTAAATACTTTCGAATATTACATTTGGACCTTCTGAAGATGTATTTAATATACGAAAGTACTTAAGGAAATTTCCTGTTTCATTTTTCCTCCGTGGTCTGACATTGTCATATATATATATATGTCGTACCTAGTAGCCAGAACGCACTTCTCAGCCTACTATGCAAGGCCCTATTTGCTTAATAAGAAAAGTTTTCCTGAATTAATAGATTTTCTCTAATTTTTTTCTTATGAAATGATAAAGCTACCCATTTCATTATGTATGAGGTCAATTTTTTGTTATTGGAATTAAAATTAACGTAGATATTTGACCGAACCTAACCAACCCTACCTAACCTAACCTAACCTATCTCTATAGGCTAGATTCGGTTAGGTAGCCGAAAAAGTTAGGTTAGGTTAGGTTAGGTAGGTTAGGTAGTCGAAAAACAATTATTTCTTGAAAACTTGGCTTATTAGGCAAATCGGGCCTTGCATAGTAGGCTGAGAAGTGTGTTCTGGCTACTAGGTACGACATATATATATATATATATATATATATATATATATATATATATATATATATATATGTCGTACCTAATAGCCAGAACGCACTTCTCAGCCTACTATTCAAGGCCCGATTTGCCTAATAAGCCAAGTTTTCATGAATTAATGTTTTTTCGTCTACCTAACCTACCTAACCTAACCTAACCTAGCTTTTTTTGGCTACCTAACCTAACCTTACCTATAAATATAGGTTAGGTTAGGTTAGGTAGGGTTGGTTAGGTTCGGTCATATATCTACGTTAATTTTAACTCCAATAAAAAAAAATTGACCTCATACATAGAGAAAAGGGTTGCTTTATCATTTCATAAGAAAAAAATTATAGTAAATATATTAATTCAGGAAAACTTGGCTTATTAGGCAAATCGGGCCTTGAATAGTAGGCTGAGAAGTGAGTTCTGGCTACTAGGTACGACATATATATATATATATATATATATATATATATATATTTATATATATATATATATATGTCGTACCTAGTAGCCAGAACGCACTTCTCAGCCTACTATGCAAGGCCTGATTTGCCTAATAAGCCAAGTTTTCCTGAATTATTATATTTTCTCAAATTTTTTTCTTATGAAATGATAAAGCTACCCATTTCATTATGTATGAGGTTATTTTTTTTTATTGGATTTAAAATTAACGTAGATATATGACCGAACCTAACCAACCCTACCTAACCTAACCTAACCTATCTCTATAGGTTAGGTTAGGTTAGGTAGCCGAAGAAGTTAGGTTAGGTTAGGTTAGGTAGGTTAGGTAGTCGAAAAAGCATTAATTCATGAAAGCTTGGCTTATTAGGCAAATCGGGCCTTGCATAGCAAGCTGAGAAGTGCGTTCTGGCTACTAGGTACGACATATATATATATATATATATATATATATATATATATATATATATATATATATATATATATATATATACATATATATATATTCAACCCATGTATATCTTGGAACCATCAAATGCATAATAAAGCACAAAAAATAAAAAAGGAAGGGGGTGGTAGGAGAAAAGCACACAGAAACTGTATTGGAGGGGATCTAAACATTCCCTCTAATGCGTTATGCGTGGTTTCCTCCGAGGCTATGGGTCCCCCTTCTTCCAGCTAGAGGTGGTACTCCCTTCCATATATATATATATATATATATATATATATATATAAATATAAATATAAATATATATATATATATATATATATATATATATATATATATATATATATATATATATATATATATGTATATATATATATATATATATATATGTCGTACCTAGTAGCCAGAACGCACTTTTCAGCCTACTATGCAAAGGCCCGATTTGCTTAATAAGCCAAGTTTTCATGAATTAATGTTTTTTCGACTACCTAACCTACCTAACCTAACCTAACCTAACTTTTTCGGCTACCTAACCGAACCTAACCTATAAACATTGATTAGGTTAGGTTAGGTAGGGTTGGTTAGGTTCGGTCATATATCTACGTTAATTTTAACTCCAATAAAAAAAAATTGACCTCATATATAATGAAATGGGTAGCTTTATCATTTCATAAGAAAAAAATTAGAGAAAATATAATAATTCAGGAAAACTTGGCTTATTAGGCAAATCGGGCCATGTATAGTAGGCTGAGAAGTGCGTTCTGGCTACTAGGTACGACATATATATATATATGTCGTACCTAATAGCCAAAACGCACTTCTCAGCCTACTATTCAAGGCCCAATTTGCCTAATAAGCCAAGTTTTCCTGAATTAATATATTTTTTTCTAATTTTTTTCTTTTGAAATGATAAAGCTACCCATTTCATTATGTATGAGGTCAATTTTTTTTTATTGGAGTTAAAATTAACGTAGATATATGACCGAACCTAACCAACCCTACCTAACCTAACCTAACCTATCTCTATCGGTTAGGTTAGGTTAGGTAGCAGAAAAAGTTAGGTTAGGTTAGGTTAGGTAAGTTAGGTAGTCGAAAAAACATTAATTCATGAAAACTTGGATTATTAGGCAAATTGGGCCATGCATAGTTGGCTGAGAAGTGCGTTCTGGCTATTAGGTACGACATATATATATATATATATATATATGTATATATATATATATTTACATAAATATATATATATTTATATATATATTTATATATATATATATATATATATATATATATATATATATATATATATATATATATATATATATAAATATATATATATATGTCGTACCTAGTAGCCAGAACGCACTTCTCAGCCTACTATGCAAGGCCCGATTTGCCTAATAAGCCAAGTTTTCATGAATTAATGTTTTTTCGTCTACCTAACCTACCTAACCTAACCTAACCTAGCTTTTTTGGCTACCTAACCTAACCTTACCTATAAATATAGGTTAGGTTAGGTTAGGTAGGGTTGGTTAGGTTCGGTCATATATCTACGTTAATTTTAACTCCAATAAAAAAAAATTGACCTCATACATAGTGAAAAGGGTAGCTTTATCATTTCATAAGAAAAAAATTATAGTAAATATATTAATTCAGGAAAACTTGGCTTATTAGGCAAATCGGGCCTTGAATAGTAGGCTGAGAAGTGAGTTCTGGCTACTAGGTACGACATATATATATATATATATATATATATATATATATATATATATATATATATATATATATTAATATATATATATATATATATATATATATATATAAATATATATATATATATATATATATATATATATATATATATATATATATATATATATATATATATATATATATATATATATATATGTATATAAATATATATATATATATATATATATATATATATATATATATATATATATATATATATATATATATATATATATATATATATATATATATATATATATAAATAGTTATATATTTATAAATATAAATAATATATTTATATATATAAATAGTTATATATATATATATATATATATATATATATATATATATATATATAAATATATATATATATAAATATATATATATATAAATATATATATATATATATATTAGTATATTTTGGTAGCAGTCTTTCCTGTAGACATATATTATTAAATATGACCGAAAAAGTAAGATTAATAATTCTAACACGAATTTTCTCAATCTTTCGTACATTACGCTTCACTGTTGGAGGTAAATAAAAAATCACTTCTCCAAAATTCATTTTTATTTCTAGTCTGACGCGACACGGGCGCGTTTCGTAAAACTTATTACATTTTCAAAGACTTCACAAATACACAACTGATTAGAACTTGCGTTTCCCTGATTTTATATCTACATTTGAGTGAGGTGGGAAGGGTGATGTGGCATTACATTTGAGTGAGGTGGGAAGGGTGATGTGGCATTAACACAAGACAGAACACTAGGGGATATTAATAGGGTATTAAAAGTATCAACACAAGACAGAACAGAAACAATGGGTATTGAATAGAAGTGTTTGTAGAAAGCCTATTGGTCCATATTTCTTGATGCTTCTATATTGGAGCGGAGTCTTGAGGTGGGTAGAATATAGTTGTGCAATAATTGGCTGTTGATTGCTGGTGTTGACTTCTTGATGTGTAGTGCCTCGCAAACGTCAAGCCGCCTGCTATCGCTGTATCTATCGATGATTTCTGTGTTGTTTACTAGGATTTCTCTGGTGATGGTTTGTTTGTGGGAAGAGATTATATGTTCCTTAATGGAGCCCTGTTGTTTATGCATCGTTAAACGCCTAGAAAGAGATGTTGTTGTCTTGCCTATATACTGGGTTTTTTGGAGCTTACAGTCCCCAAGTGGGCATTTGAAGGCATAGACGACGTTAGTCTCTTTTAAAGCGTTCTGTTTTGTGTCTGGAGAGTTTCTCATGAGTAGGCTGGCCGTTTTTCTGGTTTTATAGTAAATCGTCAGTTGTATCCTCTGATTTTTGTCTGTAGGGATAACGTTTCTATTAACAATATCTTTCAGGACCCTTTCCTCTGTTTTATGAGCTGTGGAAAAGAAGTTCCTGTAAAATAGTCTAATAGGGGGTATAGGTGTTGTGTTAGTTGTCTCTTCGGAGGTTGCATGGCTTTTCACTTTCCCTCTTATGATGTCTTCGATGAAACCATTGGAGAAGCCGTTATTGACTAGGACCTGCCTTACCCTACAGAGTTCTTCGTCGACTTGCTTCCATTCTGAGCTGTGGCTGAGAGCACGGTCGACGTATGCGTTAACAACACTCCTCTTGTACCTGTCAGGGCAGTCGCTGTTGGCATTTAGGCACATTCCTATGTTTGTTTCCTTTGTGTAGACTGCAGTGTGGAAACCTCCGCCCTTTTCCATGACTGTTACATCTAGAAAAGGCAGCTTCCCATCCTTTTCCGTCTCGTAAGTGAAACACAGCACGGAACTCTGCTCAAATACCTCCTTCAGCTCCTGCAGATGTCTGACATCAGGTACCTGTGTAAAAATGTCGTCAACATACCTGCAGTATATGGCCGGTTTCAAGTTCATGTCGACTAAGACTTTTTGCTCGATGGTACCCATGTAGAAGTTTGCAAACAGGACACCTAGGGGAGAACCCATGGCGACCCCATCTACTTGCTTATACATGTGCCCATCCGGGCTCAAGAAGGGTGCCTCTTTAGTACAAGCTTGGAGTAGTTTCCTCAGAATACTTTCTGGCATGTCAAGAGGAGTACAGGCTGGATCACGATACACTCTGGATCACGATACGTACAGGCTGGATCACGATACGTCTACACAAAGGAAACAAACATAGGAATGTGCCTAAATGCCAACAGCGACTGCCCTGACAGGTACAAGAGGAGTGTTGTTAACGCATACGTCGACCGTGCTCTCAGCCACAGCTCAGAATGGAAGCAAGTCGACGAAGAACTCTGTAGGGTAAGGCAGGTCCTAGTCAATAACGGCTTCTCCAATGGTTTCATCGAAGACATCATAAGAAGGAAAGTGAAAAGCCATGCAACCTCCGAAGAGACAACTAACACAACACCTATACCCCCTATTAGACTATTTTACAGGAACTTCTTTTCCACAGCTCATAAAACAGAGGAAAGGGTCCTGAAAGATATTGTTAATAGAAACGTTATCCCTACAGACAAAAATCAGAGGATACAACTGACGATTTACTATAAAACCAGAAAAACGGCCAGCCTACTCATGAGAAACTCTCCAGACACAAAACAGAACGCTTTAAAAGAGACTAACGTCGTCTATGCCTTCTAATGCCCTCTTGGGGACTGTAAGCTCCAAAAAACCCAGTATATAGGCAAGACAACAACATCTATTTCTAGGCGTTTAACGATGCATAAACAACAGGGCTCCATTAAGGAACATATAATCTCTTCCCATAACCAAACCATCGCCAGAGAAATCCTAGTAAACAACACAGAAATCATCGATAGATACAGCGATAGCAGGCGGCTTGACGTTTGCGAGGCACTACACATCAAGAAGTCAACACCAGCAATCAACAGCCAATTATTGCACAACTATATTCTACCCACCTCAAGACTCCGCTCCAATATAGAAGCATCAAGAAATATGGACCAATAGGCTTTCTACAAACACTTCTATTCAATACCCATTGTTTCTGTTCTGTCTTGTGTTGATACTTTTAATACCCTATTAATATCCCCTAGTGTTCTGTCTTGTGTTAATGCCACATCACCCTTCCCACCTCACTCAAATGTAATGCCACATCACCCTTCCCACCTCACTCAAATGTAGATATAAAATCAGGGAAACGCAAGTTCTAATCAGTTGTGTATTTGTGAAGTCTTTGAAAATGTAATAAGTTTTACGAAACGCGCCTGTGTCGCGTCAGACTAGAAATAAAAATGAATTTTGGAGAAGTGATTTTTGATTTACCTCCAACAGTGAAGCGTAATGTACGAAAGATTGAGAAAATTCGTGTTAGAATTATTAATCTTACTTTTTCGGTCATATTTAATAATATATATATATATATATATATATATATATATATATATATATATATATATATATATATATATATATATATATATATATATATATAAATTTATATATATATATATATATATGTCGTACCTAGTAGCCAGAACGCACTTCTCAGCCTACTATCCAAGGCCCGATTTGCCTAATAAACCAAGTTTTCATGAATTAATATATTTTCTCTAATTATTTTCTTATCAAATGATAAAGCTACCCATTTCATTATGTATGAGGTCATTTTTTTTATTTGAGTTAAAATTAACGTAGATATATGACCGAACCTAACCAACCCTACCTAACCTAACCTAACCTACCTTTATAGGTTAGGTTAGGTTAGGTAGCCGAAAAAGGTAGGTTAGGTTAGGTTAGGTAGGTTAGGTAGTCGAAAAACAATTAATTCATGAAAACTTGGCTTATTAGGCAAATCGGGCCTTGCATAGTAGGCTGAAAAGTGAGTTCTGGCTACTAGGTACGACATATATATATATATATATATATATATATATATATATATATATATATATATATATATATATATATATATATATATATATATATAAATATATATGTCGTACCTAGTAGCCAGAACGCACTTCTCAGCCTACTATGCAAGGCCCGATTTGCTTAATAAGCCAAGTTTTCATGAATTAATTGTTTTTCGACTACCTAACCTACCTAACCTAACCTAACCTAACTTTTTCGGCTACCTAACCTAACCTAACCTATAAAGGTAGGTTAGGTTAGGTTAGGTAGGGTTGGTTAGGTTTGGTCATATATCTACATTAATTTTAACTCCAATAAAAAAAAATTGACCTCATACATAATGAAATGGGTAGCTTTATCATTTCATAAGAAAAAAAATTAGAGAAAATATATTAATTCGTGAAAACTTGGCTTATTAGGCAAATCGGGCCTTGCATAGTAGGCTGAGAAGTGCGTTCTGGCTACTAGGTACGACATATATATATATATATATATATATATATATATATATATATATATATATATATATATATATATATATATATATATATATATATATATATATATATATCAGAGGATATGAATAATCAGAGGATGAAAAATCAGAGGAAAATCTATGGTATGAAAGGTATCAGGTAGAAAGGTATGAGGTATGAAAAATCAGAGGATACAACTGACGATTTACTATAAAACCAGAAAAACGGCCAGCCTACTCATGAGAAACTCTTCAGACACAAAACAGAACGCTTTAAAAGAGACTAACGTCGTCTATGCCTTCAAATGCCTTCTTGGGGACTGTAAGCTCCAAAAAAAACAGTATATAGGCAAGACAACAACATCTTTTTCTAGGCGTTTAACGATGCATAAGCAACAGGGCTCCATTAAGGAACATATAATCTCTTCCCACAACCAAACCATCGCCAGAGAAATCCTAGTAAACAACACAGAAATCATCGATAGATACAGCGATTGCAGGCGGCTTGACGTTTGCGAGGCGCTACACATCAAGAAGTCAACACCAGCAATCAACAGCCAATTATTGCACAACTATATTCTACCCACCTCAAGACTCCGCTCCAATATAGAAGCATCAAGAAATATGGACCAATAGGCTTTCTACAAACACTTCTATTTCAATACCCATTGTTTCGTGTTCTGTCTTGTGTTGATGAAATTAATACCATATATATATATATATATATATATATATATATATATACATATATATATATATATATATATATATATATAAATATATATATATATATATATATATATATATATATATATATATATATATATATATATATATATATATATATATATATATATATATATGTCGTACCTAGTAGCCAGAACGCACTTCTCATCCTACTATTCAAGGCCCGATTTGCCTAATAAGCCAAGTTTTCATGAATTAATTGTTTTTGGACTACCTAACCTACCTAACCTAACCTAACCTAACTTTTTCGGCTACGTAACCTAACCTAACCTATAAAGATAGGTTAGGTTAGGTTAGGTAGGGTTGGTTAGGTTCGGTCATATATCTACGTTAATTTTAACTCCAATAAAAAAAAAATGACCTCATACATAATGAAATGGGTAGCTTTATCATTTCATAAGATAATAATTAGAGAAATTGTAATAATTCATGAGAACTTGGCTTATTAGGCAAATCGGGCCTTGCATAGTAGGCTGAGAAGTGCGTTCTGGCTACTAGGTACGACATATATATATATAAATATATATATATATATATATATATATATATATATATATATATATATATATATATATATATATATTTATATATATATATATATATATATATATTTATATATTTATATATATATATATTTATATTTATATATATATATATGTCGTACCTAGTAGCCAGAACGCACTTCTGGACCTACTATGCAAGGCCCGATTTGCCTAATAAGCCAAGTTTTCCTGAATTAATATATTTTCTCTAAATTTTTTCTTATGAAATGATAAAGCTACCCATTTTATTATGTACGAGAGCAATTTTATTTTATTGGAGTTAAAATTAACGTAGATATATGACCGAACCTAACCAACCCTACCTAACCTAACCTATCTTTATAGGTTAGGTTAGGTTAGGTAGCCGAAAAAGTTAGGTTAGGTTAGGTTAGGTCGGTTAGGTAGTCGAAAAACAATTAATTCATGAAAACTTGGCTTATTAGGCAAATCGGGCCTTGCATAGTAGGCTGAGAAGTGCGTTCTGGCTACTAGGTACGACATATATATATATATATTTATATATATATATATATATATATATATATATATATATATATATATATATATATATATATATATATATATATATATATATATATATATATATATATTGTGATGATAATCTCTTTCAAGAGTGATTGAGCCTGCTCTTCCCTATATAAAGTTACTTACACATATACAAGAATAAGATGCTACTAGATTACCAGGAGGCAAAGCTTACCTTAAACCGCCACTCCACACTTTCTCCATGCCGGCTCGCCTGTCGTCAACCAGCAAACTACCATTCCAGCCTGCCTGCTTCTGATTGGTGACCCACCGTCTGCACACCTGCACCTCTGCACCTCAGCGCCCTCTACCTAAGTCGATGTCTGGGCTTGAACCAGCCATTGAAGTCAGAATATCCTTGTGCTCTCAAGTTGGGCACAACCAACTGATACACGTCCTGTTTATTGGTAGAGGTTCCCAGCTAGCGCTATATTCTCAGCACCTGTTTATGTCATTTTGTCTTTATATTATTCCTAGAGTAATTTATCCCTGTTCTTAATTTTTATGACTTGTTTGTTTGCATTGTACATAGCCAAAGGATTGTCTTTGTTTTTAAATTTGCTTTCTAGTTAATTAAAGTTTCATTGTTCATACTATGTGTTTTGCATGTCTTCCCTTACTCAACCACAGACAACAGCCAAGCAGTCTCTTTTTTTTTGTAAATGTGACAGGCATTGACAGCAGCCATTAGGAGGACTGCCGAGCATCTACACTCTTACACTTTCCCGTCACATTTAATGGGGGCCTGTCCGGGAGCCTCACTCAGGTACTAGTACTAGAACATCAATTTGTGGTTAGTGTACTTGGCTTTGATACAGTTGTTTTTCAATATTTTTATTACTTTTAATATTTATATGGTGCTGTGTGTATTTTTCATTCCGAGAGTAGCATATTGTGAGTGTTGGATAACTTTGGATTACGTGGTGACTGTAGGCCGCAGTCATTCTCTTAATTGGTCATCCCTCCCTCCGTGTTATTACTCGTGTTTTCCACCTTTTGTCCCTAGGATATTTCTCAATCTCAGACAGATTATCATTTTGGTACCCTGGTACTTTGGTTTGTCTTCGGGTCAAAGCACCCTATCTTCTGCAATCCGATCGAAGGAGGATACAGAGGGCCATTGTTCCTCTAGCACGAACTACGTTGCTGAGTTGGGACCTCAGCAGCAGTTCTCGTCACCAGTTGACACTCGCACCCCTACACGTCGGTCAGAGATGATGATATTTACTTAGGTAGGAAATTAGCTTTCTTTTTTCAGAGCACAAAGTTCGCTAATTCTGTAAGTACCATATTTCATTTAGTGGGAAAACCCGTGCTTCTGTCCTATAGAGACTCAGCAAGGTATGCCTACATTCTTGGACGACCTTATTCACTTTTGAAACAATTAAATGTTTTATTTGTTTTAGAAACTATCGGTTTCATTTATTTAGTAGGATTTTCTTGCCCTTATTCTCTTACATTGAGTACCGGGTACAAGATTTCCTGCGATTCTGATTGACTAATCATTTACCATACTAAAATTAACTTTATTTGTTAAATAATAAATTCCACAGGATAGTTACCAGTTGCCACGTCATCCTGTTACTGACACTTACCATATCACAAAAATATTCGTTGTACATTTATTTGCTATCTTTCACCATGTTTCGTCTCCAAGCTTTTCGTAACGATCCAGCATGTGAAATAGGGAACTTAAGTCGTGCCAGGAGGACCGAATTGCAAACTCTTACACACGAGTATCAACTAGATGCTCCCCATGGAGCCAACAAAAATGACTTGCACAATTTAATATTAGATCACCTCTTAGATGAAGGGAAGATTGACTCTGAAACTCATGAAAATTATTCTAATGCAGATAAAAATGCTCTGACAGCTATAAAGTTGAAGCTCGAACTTGCCAAGATCGAGTGGGAACAACAAAAAGAAGCTCTACAAATGAGGGAAAGAGAGGCGGCCCTAAGGAAAGAAGAACAAGAACGTGAGGCGGCCATAAAGAAAGAACAACAACAACGCGAGATGGCCCTACTCCGTGAGCGGGAAAGAGAGCAGCTTGAAGCAAGAGAACGTGACCTCGAGATACAACGTGAGAACAGTAAACAGCTAGCTGATAGTGCGCTCGAATATCGTCGATAAGAACTCGCTTTGGAAACTACAAACCACACTCAGCGCCAACAAGCTACCGGTAGTCTTCCTGTAAGTTTCAATGTCTCCCATGCAAGTAAGTTAATGCCACCATTCGTTGAGACAGAGATCGATGTTTCACAACTTTTGAGACCTTAGCTAAAAAACTTAGCTGGCCTGCAGATCAATGGTCTACCCTTCTCAGAGTGCATCTCACAGGTAGAGCTGCAGTTACTCTCAGTACCTTAGCGTCTGAGAATGACTACCAGACCCTGAAGCAAGCAGTGTTGGACGCCTACCTTCTCTCCACCGAAAGCTACAGACGAAAATTCCGTGATTATCTAAAGGCAGTACCACCACCTTTCTAAAATTTGCCAATACCCAAGAAAAGATATTTCATGAAATGGCTGGAAGCAGCACATGTCTCTACACTTTCAGAACTCGTCAACCTCATGCTAGTTGAGGAATTCTTGAGACGTGTTCCCCCTTCCGTCCGTTTATATTTAGTAGATAAAGAAGAAACCGACAACACCAGATGTGCGAAGTCGGCTGACACCTACAGCCTCATCCACCGGCTGACACCATCACCACCTCCCAGTAAGAAGTCTTGGTATAATTATGATATAGTGAGTGCCGATCAAGGGAGCTCTCAATTGTATTGAAAGTATTGCAAACTTTATGAACATACCATAGATAAATGTGGGAAGGCTCAATACAAAGGCAATGAAACTACTAAACCCAAACCGACTCCTCCTAAGTCCGGTAAGCCTGTGATGAATGTTGGTGTTTCTGTTAATGATCTTTCTCTCTTCAGCAAACACCTGTATCCTGGAACTGTCTCTACCAACGGTACAGATTCGGAGGGACTTTTCAAATTGAAGATCTTGAGGGACACGGGGGCTCTTCAATCCATAATATTGAAATCAGCTGTACCTAACATCACCTACACCGGGGAAACCGTCATTATCACTGACCTCACTGCTACCACTCCATATCCACTCGCCAGAGTCCACCTGGATTGTCCTTTGTGACCGGTGAAGTCCAAGTCGCCATCAGGGAAAAGCCTTTTCCCATGTCTGGAGTGCAACTTCTCCTGGGCAACGACTTGGCAGAAGACCTGCAACCGTCCAACCTGATCATCTTGGACAAACCCCAGGTGTGTAACTCTGTAGTGAACAATCCCATCTTTAAGTATGTTCCAGCAGAGGTTCAAGAAAGTGATGAAGTTTCTCCTCCGGTTTTGGTGACCACCCGTGCACAAGCTGCACGCCCGCAACCAGCTGACTCTACTGCAACTGCTGTCCCTCAAGACCCTCAGAATCTACCACCGAATCTTACTAGTTTAGAGTTCCATAAGTTACAGAGGGAGGATCCATCGTTAACACCATTATTCTTCCAGGCTGAGACTCAACCTGACAGTATCCCTGGGTTCTTCCTAGAGAAGCAGTTGCTCTACCGCAGGTATAGACCCAGAAAGCTGAAGGGGGACGACGATTGGGCAAATGTTGAACAACTAGTGATTCTCACCAGCCTGCGGCCCGATATTCTACACCTAGCCCACGGAGCTCTTTCTCACTATGATTTTAACAAAACCTACCACGGAATCAGTCAAGACTACTACTGGCCAGGTTTGGTTAAAGACGTCAAACGTTACGTGCAACAGTGTCATACATGTCAGATGGCAGGTAAACCTAACATCTCTATTCCTAAGGCACCGTTGAATCCTATCCCAGTGCCTGCGGAACCTTTCCACAGACTCATCATAGACTGTGTTGGTCCTTTACCCCGGACCAGTTCTGGCAACGCCTATATACTAACTATCCTGTGTCCTACCACCAGATTCCCCATAGCAGTTCCAGTAAAGAACATTACGGCTGCTACTGTGGTGAAACAACTATTGAAGATCTTCACCCAGTATGGATTTCCAAGAGAGGTTCAAAGTGACTGTGGCACCAACTTCACCAGTGATCTCTTCAAGAAGACACTGGAAGAGTTCAACATCACACAGGTATTGTCCAGCCCCTATCATCCTGCTTCACAGGGTTCTCTTGAACGTAGTCATCAGACTATTAAAGCACTCCTAAAGAAATTTTGCAATGAAACCTTGAAAGACTAGGATAAACAACTTGATCTCATTATGTGCATTTTCAGAAATCTCCCCAATGAGTCTCTAGGAGTATCTCCTTATGAGATGCTCTACGGACGTAAGTGCCGAACTCCTCTGAAAGCTTTTAAAGACTCTCTACGTAATGCTACCTTCAGTGAGCATCAGAATGTACCCCAGTTTCTTTAAAACTTAAAACACATTCTAGAGAGAGTACGTAAATTTGCTAATGACAATCTATTGAAAGCTCAGGAGAGGATGAAGACTCATTTTGACCAAAGCAGCAAATTAAGGAAATTTAACCCAGGAGATTTCGTGTTAGCATATTTTCCTATCCCAGGTTCTCCATTGCAAAACAAGTTTTCAGGAACCTACCGCATCAAGGAGTGCAGAAACAACCACAACTACATTCTTGAGACTCCAGATAGGCGGCGGAAGACCCAGTTGTGCCACGTCAACCTCCTGAAGTAGTATCAAGGTACTCCCTTCACTGTATTGGTATCATTATCCACATTTAAAGGTCCATACCTCCACAGTGAAACCTTCCCTGCTTCTCCTCCCGAAAGCACTAACACTGAGTCAGTACCTTCCAACTCGGAAATCCTAACTGATCTTCATACCTATTTACAGGACAGTAATAGTGCTCCTCTCATCAGAATCTTCAAGGAACATCAGAAGTTGTTCAGCGATGATCCACAGGAGTGTAATGTGGTTCAGCACGACATCCAGCTACTCCCTGACACCCGGCCGATTCGTCAACCTTTCTACCGAATCAGCCATTGGACCATTCAGCAAACCATTGCTTTTGAACAAATTAAATCTCTGCTCTGTTCTAATCCTATTCTCGCCTCGCCAGATATCACGAAGCCGTTCATCCTCCATGTCGACGCCAGTGGTACCGGCATTGGGGGCGTCCTGATGCAACAACGAGGCGAGGAGGTTCTACCTGTTAGCTACTACAGCTACAAGTTAAAACCACACCAGAAGAATTACAGCACTATCGAAAAGGAGGTAGTCTCCATCGTCCTGAATTTACAGAACTTTGCATCGTACCTACAAGATGCTCGGTCTACCACCATCTACTCAGACCACAATCCCCTACGCTTCTTGCAGCAAGCCCAATTCAACAATAAACGACTTCTACGATGGGCTTTATATCTGCAGAATTTCAACCTGGAGATTTTCTATATCAAGGGTTCTGACAACATCATAGCAGACGCCCTCTCCAGAGACTGAGGTAGAGGCAGCTCCACCTACCACTCTACCACCTGAAGACGTAACTTCACCCGTAAGCACAGGCTTCGGGGGAGAGTTGTGACGATAATCTCTTTCAAGAGAGAATGAGCCTGCTCTTCCCTACATAAAGTTACTTACACATATACAAGAATAAGATGCTACCTTCAAGATACGTCTACCCGTAGCACAAAACGTTTTGACCAGGAGGCAAAACGTACCCTAAACCCCTACTCCACACTCCCTCCATGCCGGCTCGCCCGTCGTCAACCAGCAAACTACCATTCCAGCCTGCCTGCTTCTGATTGGTGACCCACCGTCTGCACACCTGCACCTCAGCGCCCTCTACCTAAGTCGATGTCTGGGCTTGAACCAGCCATTGAAGTCAGAATATCCTTGTGCTCTCAAGCTGTGAACAACCAACTGATACACGTCCTGTTTAGTGGTGGAGGTTCCCAGCTAGCGTTATATTCTCAGCACCTGTTTATGTCATTTTCTCTTTATATTATTCCTAGAGTAATTTATCCCTGTTCTTAATTTTTATGACTTGTTTGTTTGCACTGTACATAGCCAAAGGATTGTTTTTGTTTTTAAATTTGCTTTCCAGTTAATTAAAGTTTCATTGTTTATACTATGTGTTTTGCATGTCTTCCCTTACTCTACCACAGACAATAGCCAAGCTGTCTCTTTTTTTTTGTAAATGTGACAGGCATTGACACCAGCCATTAGGAGGACTGCCGAGCATCTACACTCCTACACTTTCCCGTCACAATATATATATATATATATATATATATATATATATATATATATATATATATATATATATATATATATATATATATATATATATATATATATATATATAAAATTCAGTATATAGGCTAGACAACAACATCTCTTTCCAGGCGATTAACGATGCATAAGCAACAGGGCTCCATTAAGGACCATATAATCACTTCCCACAACCAGACCATCACCTGAGAAGTCTTAAGTCTTAACAAACAACACAGAAGTCATCGATAGATACAGCGATAGCAGGCGGCTTGACATCTGTGAGGCACTACACATCAAGAAGTCAACACCAGCAATCAACAGCCAATTGATGCACAACTATATTCTACCCACTTCAAGACTTCGCACCAATATAGAAGCATCAAGAAATATGGGCCAATAGGCTTTTTTCAGTTACTTCCATTCTTCCCTTTAATTTACCCAATTTATACCCATTGCACCGTGTTCTGTCTTGTGTTGAAAGTTTGCTTTATATTGTATTGAAAGTTTTGTTCACCTCATCCAAAACTGTTGTAACATATCACCTCACCCAAATGCGGGTATATGAGATGAAAGCTGTTTAAATGATAGCATAGTAGAACTCTGTTTAGTGTTTGCAGGTTATAGTTGTTTGTGTGTAAACTAAAGTCTTTGGAAATGTAATAAGTTATTACGAAACGCGTGTCATGTCGGACTAGAAATCAAAATGAATTTTGAAGAATTGATTTTTCAGTTACCATCGACAGTGAAAAGAAACATAAGAAATATTGAGAAAATTCGTGTTAGAATTATTAATCTTACTTTTTCGGCCATTTTTAATATATATATATATATATATATATATATATATATATATATATATATATATATATATATATATATATATATATATATATATATATATATATATATATATATATTAAATATGACCGAAAAAGTAAGATTAATAATTCTAACACGAATTTTCTCAATCTTTTGTACATTTTTTTTCACTGTAGGTGGTAATTCAAAAATCAATTCTCCAAAATTCATTTTTATTTCTAGTCTGACGCGACACTTGAGCGCGTTTCGTAAAACTTATTACATTTTCAAAGACTTTAGTTAACACATACACAACTGAATAGAACTTACACATCTCCGATTTTGTTTATATCTACATTTGAGTGAGGTGGATAGGGATGAGGTGGTATTCAATAAAGTATTAATTTCATCAACACAAGCCAGAACATGAAACAATGGGTAGTGAATAGAAGTGATTGTAGAATCACTGTATGTCCTCTTGACATACCAGAAAATATCCTAAGGAAACTACTCCAAGCTTGTACTAAAGAGGCACCCTTCTTGAGCTCGGATGGACACATGTATAAGCAAGTAGATGGGGTCGCCATGGGTTCTCCCCTAGGTGTCCTGTTTGCAAACTTCTACATGGGTACCATCGAGCAAAAAGTCTTAGTCGACATGAACATGAAACCGGCCATATACTGCAGGTATGTTGACAACATTTTTACACAGGTACCTGATGTCAGACATCTGCAGGAGTTGAAGGAGGCCTATGAGCGGAGTTCCGTGCTGCGTTTCACTTACGAGATGGAAAAGGATGGGAAGCTGCCCTTTCTAGATGTAACAGTCATGGAAAAGAGCGGAGGTTTCCACACTGCAGTCTACACTAAGGAAACGAACATAGGAATGTGCCTAAATGCCAAAAGCGACTGCCCAGATAGTTACAAGTCACTCTCCAAAATCTGGCCATAAACTATCATGTTATGTCCAGACCGTGTGAGATGGCCCGGAAAGTAGAGTATATATATATATATATATATATATATATATATATATATATATATATATATATATATATATATATATATATATATATATATATATATATGTCGTACCTAGTAGCCAGAACGCACTTCTCAGCCTACTATGCAAGGCCCGATTTGCCTAATAAGCCAAGTTTTAATGAATTAATATATTTTCTCTAATTTTTTTCTTATGAAATGATAAAACTACCCATTTCATTATGTATTAGGTCAATTTTTTTTATTGGAGTTAAAATTAACGTAGATATATGACCGAACCTAACCAACCCTACCTAACCTAACCTAACCTATCTTTATAGGTTAGGTTTGGTTAGGTAGCCGAAAATGTTAGGTTAGGTTAGGTTAGGTAGGTTAGGTAGTCGAAAAAGCATTAGTTCATGAAAACTTGGCTTATTAGGCAAATCGGACCTTGCATAGTAGGCTGAGTAGTGCGTTCTGGCTACTAGGTACGACATATATATATATATAGATATATGCGGAAAATCCACAGAGAAATATGAAATGAGGTGAACGTTTCGGCTTGTTAAAGCCTATGTCAACACATATATATATATATATATATATATATATATATATATATATATATATATATATGTCGTACCTAGTAGCCAGAACGCACTTCTCAGCCTACTATGCAAGGCCCGATTTGCCTAATAAGCCAAGTTTTCATGAATTAATTGTTTTTCGACTACCTAACCTACCTAACCTAACCTAACCTAACTTTTTCGGCTACCTAACCAAACCTAACCTATAAAGATAGGTTAGGTTAGGTTAGGTAGGGTTGGTTAGGTTCGGTCATATATCTAAGTTAATTTTAACTCAAATAAATAAAAATTGACCTCATACATAATGAAATGGGTAGCTTTATCATTTCATGAGAAAAAAATTAGAAAAAATATATTAATTCAGGAAAACTTGGCTTATTAGGCAATTCGGGCCTTGAATAGTAGGCCAAAAAGTGAGTTCTGGCTACTAGGTACGACATATATATATATATATATATATATATATATATATATATATGTCGTACCTAGTAGCCAGAACTCACTTCTCAGCCTACTATTCAAGGCCCGATTTGCCTAATAAGCCAAGTTTTCCTGAATTAATATATTTACTATAATTTTTTTCTTATGAAATGATAAAGCTACCCTTTTCACTATGTTAGAGGTCAATTTTTTTTTATTGGAGTTAAAATTAACGTAGATATATGACCGAACCTAACCAACCCTACCTAACCTAACCTAACCTATATATATAGGTAAGGTTAGGTTAGGTAGCCAAAAAAAGCTAGGTTAGGTTAGGTTAGGTAGGTTAGGTAGACGAAAAAACATTAATTCATGAAAACTTGGCTTATTAGGCAAATCGGGCCTTGCATAGTAGGCTGAGAAGTGAGTTCTGGCTACTAGGTACGACATATATATATATATATATATATATATATATATATATATATATATATATATATATATATATATATATATATATATATATATATATATATATATATATATATATATATGTGGTACCTAATAGCCAGAACTCACTTCTTGGCCTACTATACAGGACCCTCATCGCAGTAGGCCAAGTTTGCAGGGCTCTTGAATATTAAGACTAGTAGACGATGATGTCTATCTATTTAGCCTATTAAGCATGATATATATATATATATGATATATATATATATATATATATATATGATATATATATAATATCATATATATATATATAATATATATATATATATATATATATTATATATTATATGTCGTACCTAGTAGCCAGAGCTCACTTTTCAGTCTACTATACAAGGCCCGATTTACATAATAAGTCACGTTTTCATGTCTAGTAGCCAGAACGCACTTCTCAGCCTACTAACGAAGGTTGCATTGTAGTGGGGACATATTAGGGCATACATCTGTTTCAGAAAAGTTGTTCAATATCAACCCATTTTTTTTTTTTAACTAGTTGTATAGTAAAAAGGAAGACAAAAAATACAAAACTTTTATTATTCAACTAATTTTATACTAACTATTTTATAATTGGTCCGAAATATAGTTCCTCAAGGTGACATCATCATCAAGATAGTAATATCATGCTGAGGTATACCAGTAAGACTGCCCAGAGACTCGGCATTGTGGTTGATGGCAGTCACTGCCATGCTGAACTCAACCATTGAACGACTTACAGATCTGTCTTTGGGGACGCTATTCCAAACTCGGTTGTGTAGAGACTCATTTGGCTTTCCCTTCAGACACTTTTTCATGTTTTCCTCCGAGATAAGATCATCGTAGAACTTGAAGTAGATCTTTTGGATTTCAAATTCGTCCTCATTCGATTGTGGGATATTCATGGTCTTGTGTGTTCGTTGGATCTTTTTATTTGCAAGATCGTGTTGGTAAAAACACCAAGAATTTTTGCCTTCAGGACAGAAATGGTGTAATGGATTTTCATCTGTGGACGTTTCATGGAACAGTCCGGATAGGCAGGCCTTCCTCATTTTTCTCCAGTCTGTGTTGATGTTGTCCCTGATGGCTCGTTTGAAGTGAACCATCAACTTCCCAAAGGTCTCGTAACTTAGCTTTCCATTACCTTCGGCCTCCCCTTTTGACTCCAAATGGATGATCTGTGTAACAAGTCTCTCGACTAAGTAATTTTCACACTCAGTCTTTTCCACCTTAACGTCTCCATATGGTCCAGCACCATAGTTCATTCCACAAACTTTATTGTAGGTAGAGGAGGAGTTACTGTTATCCACCAAAGTTGTATACCTGAGTTTTATGTTTTGTGATCGACCCCACATCAACAATGCAGCATCCTCTTCCATATTTTTTGGCCTGCTGTAATAGTTTTTATCACAATGTGGTAGATGTTTATCCATCTCATCATCAAACTGAGCCTCGTTTATTTCCGAATTCCGTTTCCTACGTTTGAGCATTTGGCACTGAATGCAGGTTTTTTTTACAGAACACATTGAAGTCCACAACCATGCCTGTTAACATTTCCACTAGGAAAGCAGTGCTAATTTGTGAATAAGGGCTCCTAGATCCGCTAAAGGACACATCAATGTTAAGGAAGCCATCAATGGGGTCTATATTTAACTGGTTTTTATATTGGTCAAATATT